>NW_022196898.1:65751996-65766696 GCF_008632895.1 Mastomys coucha | reverse complement strand
ATGTTTCTGGACTTAAAAATTCAAAAAATCTGAACTAGAGTTAAACAAAGGTGAACTTTCCCTCTAGTCAAGAGGTGACCTCATTTCCGTCTATGTGGCTTTCCACTCCATCTACTGTTCTCAATGCCTTCAACTCCCTTTAACCAGAAAACTCTATGTGGAGTTTTCCAAGGAAGTAGTTAATTTGGACTCAGAGTATGCTCTCTCACCCCTAATCTTGGTCTTTGACCTCTCATCAGTGTTTACTAGCTTAAAAAGGATTACCAGCCTGAACTTGAGCTCCCTAGCCTCAGATAGTAACCAAATGAGCTAACCCTGAAAGAAAGGAATACTGGCAATCTGGAGGACTTTCACTCTTCAACAATGAGGACCTCCCAGGAGGCTGAGCAGTGGAAAGGAGGACTTTCGCTCTCTAACAATGAGGACTTCCCATGAGGCTGATCAGTGGAAACACCTGTGCCTTTTACTTATTATTTTCAGGAACTTCAAGAGAATAGGAAAACAATGTAAAAGAGGTTTCAAATCATGAGTGATAAATGTTGAGTATAACACCTGAAAGTCCACTCACAGCTCCTTTTTGATGTGTGTTTGTGGGTTGTCCTGATGCATCAGAAATAGAGTCCAGCAAATCTGTCAGCTCACTGGAGAGGATTCTTCACTGAAAGATGTAGCAGCTGGGCTACTACAAGTGTGATTACTCAGTTTCTGTGTTAACGTTTGCAACATCCTGTATGCTCACTTCATTCATGCTTTGGCAGGTGTGTCTGGAGAAAAGATTGGATTTGATACAAGAATCAAAATTTTTTTTCCGCTTTGGCTAATGTTTACTTCTCACAAAATATTTGACCCATAAGAAACATTTGAGATTATGAAATTTGTTTTAACTTCTGTCTGACTTAATGAATTTATTTTTAATTCAGTAGTAGAAGTTAGGTATATGTAACCATTATCTTCAGACCATTTCAACATAGCAAAATATATCTCATGCAGTACACATGCTAACCAATGATACTATGAATGTTCACTCTAAAACATAAGGCTCTTTTTTTTTTGGAATATACAGATAAATAAAACATTGTCTCTGCTCATGACAATTTTACTAGAGAACAGTTTGCCTATAGAACTTGGAAATAAGGACTATTATTCCAGCGGCTAGAGCCACAGAGGACATGCTATTACAGACAGCAAACGGATCAGGGAAAACCATATCCTAAAACTCACAGCTAATACTGTTATTGCTATATCATTTATTTATTTATGTTACTGTTCTGAAGATGTGTGTTTATATTCCAAAGAGAGAGAAAAAGAAAGGGTGTGGATTTGAGTTAATGGGGAATGAGGGAGAATATGGAAGGAGGATAGCAAACCAAAATCAGATTATGTTGTATGTAAATATCTATTTTCAGTGAGAAAAGCCTATTCTCCTTCTTAAACACAAACAACTGTACAAAGTACAAATATCAGAGCATTCTGTGATTGTCACAAACAAAGCGAGAGAAAAACGAAGAAACAAAACAAAAGATCCTGCTAGAAGTGATAGTATATTCCTATAATCCCAGAACCTGGTAAACTGAGGCAAGAAATCCTCAACATCAGCCTAGGCTATTTTTTTTATTAGATTAATTTATTTCTGACACTTCATATTCCATTCCCTCCCCTCATCTACCCTCCAGACTGCTCCACATCCCACACCTCCTCCCCATCCCCTGTCTCTACTTGGATGTTTCCACTCCCCACCCTACCTGAGTTCTAAACTCCCTGGGGTCTCCAGTCTCTTGAAGGTTAGGTGCATCATCTCTGAATGAACACAGACCAAGCAGTCCTCTGTTGTATGTGTGCTGGGTCCTCATATCAGCTGGTGTATACTGTCTGTTTGGTGGTCCAGGGTTTGAGAGATCTCAGGGGTCCAGATTAATTGAGACTGCTGGTCCTCCTAGAGGATAGCCCTTCTCCTTGACTTCTTTCAGCTTTCCCTAATCAACAATGGGGATCAGCTGCTTCTGTCCATTGGTTAGGTACAAATATCTGCATCTGACTCTTTCAGCAGCTTGTTGGTTCTTTAGGAGGGCAGTCATGATAGGTCCCTATTTGTGAGTTCTCCATAGCCTCAGTAATAGTGTCAGGCCTTGGGACCTCCCCTTGAGCTGAATCCCCCTTTGTGCCTGTTGCTAGACCTTCTTTTCCTCTGGCTCCGCTCGCCTTCCATCCCTGTAATTCTTCCAGACAGGAACGATTATGGGTCTGAGATGTGACTGTAGGATGGCAACCCTATCCCTCACTTGATGCCCTGTCCTTCTGTTGGAGGTGGGCTCTATAAG
This sequence comes from Mastomys coucha, assembly GCF_008632895.1. Taxonomy (NCBI): domain Eukaryota; kingdom Metazoa; phylum Chordata; class Mammalia; order Rodentia; family Muridae; genus Mastomys; species Mastomys coucha. The sequence continues at coordinate 65,764,378 of NW_022196898.1, read as the reverse complement.
TTCCCTCTCCCTACTGTCAAGCATTTCATCTAAGGTCCCTCCCTTTGATTCCTGAGAGTCTCTTACCTCCCAGGTCTCTAGTGCCTTCTGGAGGGTCCCCCTAACCTCCTATTTCCTGAGGTTGCCTCTTTCCATTCTTACTGTTGGCCCACAGGGCTCCAGTCCTTTCCCCTCACCCAAAACCACATCAGGTACCCCTTTCCCTTCCCACTCCTCCTACCATCCACTTTCCCTCCCAGGTCCCTCTAAAAAGATGTCCCACCATGTCACAGGGACACAGGTTCCAGTATGTTCATAGCGGCCTTATTTGTGATAGTCAGAAGCTGGAAACAACCTAGATATCCCAAGACTCAAGAATGGATACAGAAAAGGTGGTTCATTTACACAATGGAATACTACTCAGCTATTAAGAATGAGGACATCCTGAGTTTTGCAGGCAAATGGGTGGAACTAGAAAATATCATCCTGAGTGAGGTAACTCAGACCCAAAAGGACATGTATGGTATATACTCACTAATAAGTTGGTATTAGCCAAAAAAGTATAGAATACACAAGATACTTTCCACAGAATGTATCAAAAAGATCAACAAGCTGAAGTGCCCAAGTGAGGATGCCTTGGTCCCACTTGGGAGAGAAAAGAAAGCAATCACAAGCAACCATAACTAAATGCAGTGGGTCACACACACACACACACACACACACACACACACTCACACACACACGCACACAAATAAAGATATGAAAGCTGGAGAATGGAGAGGAGGGAGGGACCTGGCAGCCTAGGCTATTTAGTAAAATGATGTCTCTAAAGAAACAAACCTGGACAGTGGTGTAGTCACATGTGAACACAGACAAAATAAACACAGCATCTCTGCCACAGGAATAGACAAAGTATCCGTATCATCTATGGCTATGAGAGTGGCTGCTTCGATACAAAACAAACTAGCCAGCTCTATTTCATTCTTTTCACCTCCTTGAGGTGGACATTACAGAATTACCAGTGTCCTCTTAGCATTCCATCTAGAGTAAAGACCCGCCTCCTCAAAGCCAGTCCCAATTCACAAGCCCTGGGCAAACCCTAAAGAAAATCATTCTGAAGACTTGCTGAGATGCTCACAGGTCAGTCAGGCAGCAAGGCGTGTGGTCTCCAAGCAGGTTAAATAGATGTGAGTAAGGGCATCACACCACTTTACTTCTTCATTTTCATTTATTACACTTTAAAAATATTCACATACACACACATATTCATTATTACCCTTTTTCACATTTACTCATTGCTTTACCAATTCAATATATAATATTTTTGACCAAAGCCCCCCATTTATCCACTCTTATGCACCTATCAGATTCCTTTTTCTCAAAATCTCCATTCTCCATTCTCCAGCTTTCATATCTTTATTTTTGTATGTGTGATCCCATTGCATTTAGTTATGGTTGCCTGCATGAACATAGGTGGGGGAATATTATAAAATCTTATAATTCAAGACTGAAATCCTTATGCCCTAGCAGTATAAATTCAATTATGCACACATAAATTCAACAAAATCTTTGATATATTATGATGCATCCTGCAATAAACAACCATAGTGCTAAGTTGTATTTACATGGTAAGAGATTCTACTCATGATTTATTACTCAGATAGTTATAATTATTAGAAAATTAAAATTCATATTGAGATGAAAATCTGTTTATTAAATGTGTTCTCTTGACTCAGACAAAATGAGAAAACTCTTTTCTCCAATGCCAAAGGTTAAAATGTTTTAAATGAGCTATTGTAGTCTTGGTTCTATTTATTTACCTCTGTACTTCGATGAAGAATTATCATTGGCATACTGTCGTTTCCTTTGATTCTTGGTTTTCCAATGTCTTATATACTCTAAAAATACAAATTTTCTACAATCATTTGTTACAGTCTCTTGACCAGCATTTCAGGATAAAGATGTTCCCAACATGGTGGATATTCCCAATTTGGAACTATGTTGTTTAGTTATTGCCTCAACTCAAAAGTATATCATATGCTATAATAGTTTTGACCTAGATTAATCTGATAGAAAGACGGAATAGAATCTAAAAGAGTTTCTTACTATATTTTTCATCTTAATCGGTATTACTTATTAGACTTTTGATGATGGGTAAATATTTAAAGTTTTCATTATTCAAAATGTCCGTTCATTAATCTGGTACAAAAAAAAAAAAAAAAAGGTACTTGAATAACAGAATTGCTTTCTGTCATCTCAAAATGGTACAAAAGAAGTTTTCTCTGATCACATGTAGGTGTCTATGAAGCGGTTAGTTCTGAGTTCTTCCATGTCTGAAGGTGCTAGTTGCTGATGTTACATTTATTGAACTGTAAAATTCACATTTGCCTCTAAATTTTATTCTTCCAAAGTCGTTTTAAATATACTATACTACTTTTCATTTCTAATCTATCTCAATTTTATGTCACCCTAAAATGATACAACCTCTCCCCTGAAAAGAAAAACAAGATCATGCATTCAAGTAAAAAATATGGAAGTTATTGGGTTTTTCTCTAGATTAAAGAAAGGGTTAACAGCATCTTTCAGAGGTGGTCATTATTAAAAATCTAACTAGTAATAAATAACTCAGCCATATCTTTTTCATTTTGACAGTAGAAAATTTTCTGTCAAAGGACTTTTTGAAATCTTGGCATTGTCTTTAACATAACTCCAAACCAATATCTAGGAATACTATTAAAGATAATATATTCATCTGGCATGACTTAATGACAAAAATCTTATCTTTCCCCCTTTTAAGTTTTCAAAGATATACCATATTATCATTTTATAATATTTTCTGTCACAACATCAAGCTCAGTAGCTCATGGGAGTCACTAACTTTATCCTGGTGTTTAAATTCTGCATTCTGCATGGTATGTGCTAATTCTGTCCTTCTCCTCAGTTGCTATTTGACATAGCATTCTATGTATCACCCGAGTTGGTTTATCAATTTCATCTTAAGTCAATTAAAAAAATTAATAAATTATTCACCAAACTTGGAGAACAAATGTTTGAGCAGAAAATTTTCAGAATGTGACCCTTTGTTGTCCCTGTGCCACAAACCCTTTGGGAATGACTACTTACAGGAAAACACATCAGTGAAATGTTCCAATTATGCCAGTGGCTTTCAAAATGTTGATGGAGAGTCATATGAAGAAATACATTTGATATTCATCACTCTTCCATTCTCTTTTACACACACTCATGCACACACACCTAATTTTACTATATGATATTTCCAACCTTTTTTAGAACAAAAGTGAGTGGAAACCCCATTATACTGTTTTGTGGCCCACAAATGATGTAGTCATCTATGGTTAGAAAATTACTGCTCAGAACCTTCACAGGGCCAAGGTCCTCTCCTCCCATTGATGACCAACTTGGCCATCCTCTGATATACACATGCTGCTGGAGCCATGAGCCCCCCCCCCCATGTGTACTATTTGGTTGGAGTTTTAGTCCCTGGGAGCTCTCAGGGTACTAGTTAGTTCATATTGTTGTTCATGCTAAGGGGATGCAAACCCTTCAACTCCTTGGGTCCTTTCTCTAGCTCCTTCATTAGGGACCCTGAACTCAGTCCAATGGATGACTGTGAGGCTCTACTTCTGTATTAGTTGGGTACTGTCAGAGCCTCTCTGGAGACAGCTATATGCCCCAGTGTAGGGGAATGCCAGGGCCAGGAAGGGGGAGAGGGTAGGGTGGTGAGCAGGGGGAGGGGGGAGGGAACAGGAGATTGTTTTAGTTTTGGGGTTTTTTTATTTTATTTTTTTCTTATTTTATTTTATTTTTATTTTTTCTTTTGGAGGGGAACCTGGGAAAGGAGATATTGTAAATAAAGGAAACATCTAATAAAAAAAAAGAAAATTACTGCTCAGAATAGCAATCTTCCTATGTCTGAACCTGATATTTCAGCATCTTGGTAACTCTGACTTGACTTTTGATAGCAGTTAAGTTGGTTGACTGTGTTTTTGGTGACAATACCCACATCTCATTGCCATAAAACAACAACCCTTTATTTTTCAGTCTTCATGCATATGGCAAGCTTCTAAGGTATCATTATGAAAGGATGACCACTGAGGTTAGCTTTACCTCTATGTTATCATTATTGCCAGTCAATTAGGAGGAAACAAGATGCCTGGCAAATGATGAGGCAACTCTCTACTCAAACATAACACCGTGAGTCCTATCCATGTTTATTGTACTTGTCAAAACAAGTCACAAGGATTCTCTCAGATCAAAGTTACCACACACATCTTACCTTATTGTAAGTCTAAATAAGGGGAAAAATAGAGATTTATCAGCACCCTTAAGAAGTAGCACAATGCTACCGGTAGTCACTAAATCTTGGGGTGGGTTTAGGTCTCTCATCCAAGCAAGCTAGAAGGCTTAAAGGCCAGGAAGTCTGGTTGACAGTTTTCTCTGCAGTCTCCTTCTTCTAGGGTTGCCCTGCCTTGTTATCCCCCATAAATGTCATGTTTGGAGTAGATGTTCATGGCTTGCTCTAGAAGTTGGGAAGTTGAGGTTGGAGGATAGGTCACTCAATTACATGCTTGTTGTAAGAGACTAGTTTTTCCTCCCATCCCCAAGCACCCAGAATAAGGAATCTGAGTCTAAAAATGTATTTATAAACACTTTAGCCATAAGATTTGGTGTATTCTTTGTCTAGCTCATGAAATTATTATCCTCTTTATTCTGGTCTAAGTTCTGCCATGTAGCAAGTTAGCTCTGATCAGGTTGCATGCATTCTTTTTGGTTTCCAAAGCCTTTTTGGGATCCATCTGTGCCTGGCTCCATCCAAGAATCCTTTCTGACTACTGGGTGTTCCACTCTCCATTCTACCCTTTCCTATAGGCCACAGGTATTATATTGACAAGTGATGCATATATCCAATATACAAGATATTCTCTCTACAGCTTGTCTTGCAAACACCAAGGCCTTAGTTAATCCCTAAAACTCGCATTTAAAAAGGCCAGCATGATGATATGTGATTGGAATCCAAGCACTGGAGAAATTGAGACAAACAGAACCCTAATTCTCAAAGACTCACCCACCTATACTTCTAGTTTACTTACCTAGTTCTAGAAAGATAGTCTCAAACAAAACAAACAAAACAAGCAACAACAACAACAACAACAACAACAACAACAACAAATGTTAGAGCCCAAAATGGCACTTGAGTTGTCCTTTGGCTTCCCACCTTGTACACGTACCACCACCATGAGGTACATACAAGAATGGGAAAATCATTGCTCATTATATTGTAAATTCTCTTTTGCTCTACACTAATAGGTATTCAGCTGAATGGTTTCTCAGAGGTAAATATAAATACTCAAAAAGTTGTTTGCTATCAACCCAATTTTTGACACTTCCATGTGTTTTCATGCTTTTTCTACATATCCACCCCATGTCTCACTCTCATTAATGACACATTGACTTAAAACCCTTTTTTCTAATCAATATCGCTCCATTAGAAGGAATTGCTGATAGTTACTATTGTAATTGGGGGTTTTCTCTGAAATTAATTAATAGATTTCAATATGGGGATGTAAACCAAAGCATTGACTTGATCTTGCTTGTATAGGCTTTGTAAAACAAGCCTTTGCTCCTCAAAATCTTGCATGTTTTTATCTTTTGCCCTTGATATTATTGTGAAGTAGTTGTTCCTCTAATCCAATGAAGAAGGCACTCAAGTCCAGACTGTCTATACCCTGTAATTCCTGCCTGCAGAAGAGGTAAACACTGCTTACCTTCTTATCATTATACATTTTCAAATTAAAAAATGAACTCTGGTACACAGTTTTCCAGGCTCTGTGCCTGGAGGTCCAAGTTTATTACTGACTTGTGTGTCTTGTCTTTGCAATTCATGCAGGTAACAGGTTTGTACAAAATCTGAGACTTCATAACATGGGTTACTATCTTCCTAGCCCACAGTGGCAGTTTCTGCCTGTTGTTGGTAGGATATGTCATTTTCTGACTGTGCTCTGAATGATGTGCACATACTCCAATGCAGTTTGGAATCCTATCCAACACTCAGGTTATATTGTACTGCAATCATTGAAAATCACAATGGGTTCCTTTGCATTCATGCTATGCAACAAATGTGGGTCAGCTAGAACTCTGGACAAGTTCATTCCTTACCTGAGTGACAACACAGAGCATTGGTCCTGATTCTCAGATGAAAGTACTCTAGATAGAATTCAGGATATTTCTCCTTCCTCATTGCTTTTAGCACCACCCAAGGGCTTGTTAATCATTTTCTCTAGACATACTTTACCAGCTACAAGTCATGCACATCCATTTTGCTCATAGACTATACTATATTCTGTAATCACTTGGTCATACCCAAACACAGAAGAAGCTTCAGAGTGTCATCTTTAGTCTAGCATCTGTTCTCAGCTGCAAGTGTATGACTTTGGAAGAAGATAGTGGATATTTACAAAGGTTTAATGACCTAACATGCACACATGTGCAGGAACATATACATATCTACTAAAAAAATTCCTCACTATCTGCTCCTAGCAGATATGGTGCTAATTAATATATTAATGTAACAGTAACTCAAAATTTCTTTGAAAGAGTTTTCATGGAAAAGCATCACATTCCAATCTTAGCTTTATTTCATAAATTCTCTACTAAGTGAAGCCTTATACTCAAGAAACATGGGAAACACTCATCTAAATGAAAAGAAAGAATATTGGTTTGTGATTTTTCTGAAAAAAAGTTCATAGCTTTTATAAATGCATTGATATAAATTTTCAAAAAAGGAATATTATATATGGGTTGTCCCTAAATATTACTCTACAGAACTTCATTTCTAAAGATTAGTTTTTGTCATTTTGAGATAAGATCTTGCTTAGGTATACTCAGTATTAGTAATGCCATTTTGTGTTTTGAAGAATACAAAACACTGGTGAGATTAAACACATCAAGAACTGAGTATCCAACTCTAAAATAATAATCACACACACAGAGAGAAAGAGAGGGGAAGGGGACGGGGAGAGGGAGGGAGACGGGAAGAGAGGGAAAGATGGAGAGAGAGGGAGAGATTGAGACTTCTGTACTGAACTTTACCTCTGTAAACTATCTCTATTCTTTTGCTGCAGATCACTGGAAAAAGATGTCCCTGAGTCCTGACATTCTGAACTGTAGCACAGCTCCTGCTCTGACAGACAAAGGCCAGCCAAGCTGTTGTTGCTATCAATACAATGCAAATCAGAGTTCTGTTCACAGCACCAGAGATCAGGTCTTGGGCCCACAGGAGTCCTACCAAAGGAAAACATGTTCTCAGTTCTATGAAATCTCTACCCAGCCCTGTGCCTGCCTGCCTGCACCCAGAGAATAAAAATTACCCTGAAAACAAACAAAAGATTTTGCTTGCTGGCCAAATTTCAGATCAATAGAGCAGTTGGGAGAGAGCCAGGGTTTAGAAGCTTGCATGTTGAGAGGGTCCACAGATCATTGAAGATGAACAGAGCTATAAAAAACACCAACACAATTGGCACAAATGATTGTAGTGCTTTTGGTAGGCTCAGGAGCAGAGCCTATAGATTGGATGGTCCTGAAAATTAGCACAACCCTCTTCTCAAAATGAGCATATGTGAAGCCCTAAGTCACACGCAAGATCGTCTATGATCCCCAGTAGGAAAGCAAGTAAACTTTGCAACTATAAATAATATGTGGTTGAGTTATCAGGTTGTAATTCTAGCAAGCTGTGTGATTATCCAAGACAATCCAGAGCATCAGTCAAATATCAAGATCTAGAGTTCTGCTCCTGTTTATCACACCTAGGAAGAGTTAACAAATAACCGTAAAGCTATCTGGAAGCAGTTATTAGAAGTCATAAATTATTGCCTGTACCAATTTTAAATATATGCTCCTATCAGTTTGCCAGGAAAATGGCAATTTTTCAGGAGGGGAAAGGTGATATGCTATTTGTAACAATATAGAGAGAATGGAAATGTAAATGAATGCATGGTGTTTATTCTGAAAGCAAATATTGAATGGAAAAGATTGACTACCAGATCCTGAGGCTCAGCCCCACTTTAGTTGCTTACATTTCCTATCTATTAGCAAATATTACAGGCATTTCAAAATGTGTTATTAACATTCAAGAAAAAGAAGCAAGTTCCTTAAAATCAGATTTCTTTTTACCAGCACCATTACTTAAAAAGAAGAAAAAAGTTGAAGACATAAAGTGGAATGCACAAATCTTTTTTGTTCTATTTCTTTGTTGTTTTTCCTTTTTTATTGGATATTTTATTTTTTAAATTTCAAATGTTATCCATTTCCTGGTTTCCCCCCAGAAACTCCCTATCCCATTCTCCCTCCCCCTGCTTCTATGAAGGTGCTTACCCACCCACCCACCCACTCCCACCTCACTGCCCTGGTATTCCACTACACTGGGGCATCGAGCCTTCACAGGACCAAGGGCCTTTTCTCCCATTGATGCCAGATAAGGCCATCCTCTGCTACATATGCGACTGGAGCCATGGGTTCCTCCATGTGTACTCTTTGGTTTGTGGTTTAGTCCCTGGGAGCTCTGGGGAGTCTGGTTGGTTGATACTGTTGTTCCTATCAGGTTGCAAAACCCTTCAGCTACTTTGATCCTTTCTCTAACTTCTCCACTGGGGACCCCGTGCTCAGTTCAATGGTTGGCTGCGAGCATCCACCTCTCATCTGTCAGGCTCTAGAAGAGCCTCTCAGGAGATAGCTATATCAGGCTCCTATCAGCAAGCACGTCTTGGCATCCACAATAGTGTCTGGGTTTGGTGTCTGTATATGGGTTGTATTTCCAGGTGGGGCAGTCTCTGGATGGTCTTTCCTTCAGTCTCTGCTCCACACTTTGTCTCTGTATTTGTTCCTGTGAGTATTTTGTTCGAAGAAGGAGTGAAGCATCCACACTTTGGTCTTCCTTCTTCTTGAGCTTCATGTGGTCTGTGAATTGTATCTTGAGTATTCTGAGCTTTTGGGCTAATATCCACTTATTGGTGAGTGCATACCATTGTGTTCTTTTGTGGTTGGGTTACCTCACTCAGGATGATATTTTCTAGTTCCACCTATTTGCCTAAGAATTTCATGAAGTCATTGTTTTCAGTAGCTGAATAGTAGTCCATTGTGTAAATGTACCACATTTCCTGTATCCATTCCTTTGCTGAAGGGCATCTTGGTTCTTTCCAGCTTCTGGCTATTATAAATAAGGCTGCTGCTAGAGACATAGTGGAACATGTGTCCTTGTTATATGTTGGAACATCTTTGGGGTATATGCCCAGGAGAGGTATAGCTGGGTCCTCAGGTAATACTCTGTCCACTTTTCTGAGGAAGTGCCAGATTGATTTCCAGAGTGGTCGTACCAGTTTGCAATCCCACCAACAATGGAGGAATATTCCTCTTTTTCAACATCTTCACCAAATTCTGCTGTCACGTGAGTTTTTGATCATAGCCATTCTGACTGGTATGATGTGGAATCTCGGGGTTGTTTTTAATTTGCATTTCCCTGATAAGTAAGGATGTTGAACATTTCTTTAGGTGCTTTTCGGCTATTCAGTATTCCTCAGTTGAGAATTCTTTGTTTAGTTCTGTACTCCCTTTTTAATAGGGTTATTTAGTTCTCTGGAGTCTAACTTCTTGATTTCTTGTATATATTGGATATTAGCCCTCTATTGGATGTAGGGTTGGTAAAGATCTTTTCCCAATCTGTTGGTTGCCATTTTATCCTATTGACAGTGTCCTTTGCCTTACAGAAGCTTTGCAATTTTATGAAGTCCCATTTGTCTATTGTTGATCTTAGAGCATAAGCTATTGGTGTTCTGTTCAGGAAATTTTCCCCTGTGCCAATGTGTTTGAGGCCCTTCCCCACTTTTTCTTCTATTAGTTTCAGTGTATCTGGTTTTAACTAGAGGTCCTTGATCCACTTGGAGTTGAGCTTTGTTCAAGGAGTTAAGAATGGATCAATTTCCATTCTTGTACATGTTGACTGACAGTTGAACCAATACCATTTGTTGAAAATGCTATCTTTTTTCCACTGTATGGTTTTAGCTCCTTTTTCAAGACATTTTCACTCTAAAGCCCAGGGTGGCATTGAACTCATGATTCTTCTTCCTCAGTCTCTTGACAACTTGTGGATCTTACCTGATCACTTCAGGTGTTTTCGTAAATGTGTGTGCTCATGTCAGAAATATGGCAATCACAACACAGATCATCTAAATCATTCTATACAGTTCCACAACACTTTCCCAGTTCTAACTGCCAGCTTCTCTTCCCTGGACATGTATATTGGTCTTCTCTGCTCCAAGTTTAAAGTGTTAGAATCCCAGGCTGTGTGCTCCCTTGTGTCAGGATGTTTGCCATTCAACGTAAAGGTTGTAAGGTTCATTAATATTAGTCAATGAAGTTGACTGTATTCTTAGGTTTGAAAGTAATGTGATATTTGACTGTATAAACATATTTCTGTTGGCGGATAGTGACTTGATTCCCAGTTAATTTATTGTAAAACAAACTGTTAAAATATTCTGATATGTTAAAGTATTCTTGTTATGGTTTTGTGAACATATATTTGTTTTCATCTTGTGAAAAAAACATGATGCCTCAGAGATTGGTACATATTTGCTTTAATAAAAAGTAGTTTTGTAAATGGATTACATAGAGATTTTGTTTTGATGTAGTTTCATTAATATTTCCAAAAGTTACAAACCTAATAATGTTCAATACATTTTACTGTATGCAGTCAACAATTTTATTATACATCTTACTTTTGTTGAAGGATTACTCTTAAGACCTCTATTGAAAATACTGATTTTATATTTATATATATATATATATATATATATATATATTGTTATGTACACATATGTATGTAACATATATAACATGTGTATAGTTCAACGTAGGTAATAAATGCTCACTAAATTAAGCATAAATATCTCTTAGTAACTTGAAAAAGTTAACATGACTTTGAGAATTTCTAGACATATTTATCCATAGAGAAGTTAGGACATACACATGAGGTTAGACTATGTATGATCCTTGCTATTTATCCACCATCAGAATTTATTAAGTACCTCTTCTACATCAAGTAATAATTGGTACATATAATTCAACATGAATGATAAATAAAGGACCTTCTGTGTGGAGTAATAGAGAAGTCAAACAATACTATATATTCAAAATAGAGTACAAGAGAAAAAATATGAACTTTACTATTAAAATGTGAATCTAGGTCCAGGTTCTGATATAAGGTATGTGTGGGACTTACAGAGGTGTCAGCTAATCTCCGCATAAAAGCCATACAGTGTTACTTCTCTCAGAAGCTTATTACTGAAGGATCCCAAACTAACCTAGAATGCTTATTATAGTGTCCCATCTTTTAAAAATTCTTTGATAATTTCACACCGGTATACAATGTACTTTGATTACATGTACTTTTTTCCCTGCCTTCCACATGGTTGCTTCCAATAACAGTAATTTTTTTTTCTCTTTATCTCTGCCGAGTCTAATTAGAGTTGCCAGTATGTGCATGGATGTAGTGTCCTCTAGTACAGCACGGAAACTTGTCATTGACTACACTATTGAAAAAAATGATCTCTCCATCCCAGAGTGCCAACAACTCCTCAGTTTGGGGTAGGGCCTCTCAAGCCCCTCCCCCATCAATACTGACATATTGACCAGCATGATCTAGAGCAGATTCTTTACAGGCTACTGAAGCTGCTTTCTGTTTACGAAAGAGTGCTTCTATCATGTCCAGAGAACAGTGGTTCATCACAGTCCTCCCTGACCTACAGCCTTTACAGGGTTCCCACTCCCTCTTCAGTCATGTTTCCTGAGCCTTCCCGATAAGGCAGAGATATAGATGTTCCATGTGAGCCTGAGTAAGAAAAGATTGTTTTGATGAGGTTTAAGAGCTGCAATAACCTCTGAGTATAAGGATAAGTGTTTGGAAGGTAGTATTAAATAGGCAGTCTTCATTTGCTGTCAATTATAAGAATTTTGGTTTTGGCTAACCAGCATCCATGGGTTTATGACTCAGAATTCTTAAAGGGTGTGCACTCTATCCCTGGTCTTGATGTCAATAAACTGCATCATTGTTGTGGTTACCTTCACAGTTCAGACCTAGCCATAAACACCTTTGGCCTACTCAGCCTCTGATTTGAGGATGTGCTAACCTATCATGGTTAGAAATAGCTGTTAAGGTATAGCAAATGAACAAGTTCATCAGTTAAATGCTAAGCAGGGCATGACTGAATTTTGTATTCTTCAACGCTCAAAATAACAAGAAGAAATTGTGTCTATTTTATAAGTATGTGTAGGATGCCGTCCAGCAGCTTCCTACTAGCGTGGGTTTCCACGAACCGGGAATGTGGGAGACCTA
>NW_022196898.1:65685434-65749134 GCF_008632895.1 Mastomys coucha | reverse complement strand
GGAGGGGAAACTGGGAATGGAGAAATTTACATGTAAATAAAGAAAATATCTAAAAAAAAAAAACCAGGTATCTCATATAGCAAAATAATTATCTTTTTTCTTCATTATTAACAGAAACATACTCTTTCAATCTTTATTCCTTTCACCTCCAACTAAGGAAAATAAAAGAATAAGGCCTCATAGTAGAGACAGAGAAAGGATTTCATTTATCGTAGTTACTCTGTTTTGCTATCTGGAAGAAGTCATATCTGGAAGAACAGAATAATAGACAAAGGTGTCAAAGCCTTGTGGAACTGCATTTATAGAAAGAGTGGTCTCAGAATACCTGGACTCTGCTCTCAAGATCCAGGAGATAAAATATATGGCTATTGAATTAGTGTAGATATGTTAGTCATGAGTTTGTGGAAACATCCATATGATTAGCATCAAAGGCACTGTTTTTTAAAAAAAAGGCATCCAACTCTACCAATTCAAGGCAAAGGATAGACCTGGTCCTGTGTCAAAGTGTACCAGAGGAATGACTTTTGTTAGAATTTTAAAGTTTATGTTATTTGTTATTGAAATTCATTTTTATTATTATGCCCCTAGGAGAGTTTCTAGTCTCCAGTTCACCAGGTTCTATAATTTTCTACTGTCTCTTATGACTTCTTAGGCACTTTGTCTTATGCATGAGCCTGGACTGGAAGATAATCAAGATGCTTATATTTTCTTTTAATATACTCAGTAAATTTATAAGGACAATAACCATCATTTTACAGAAGGTACAAGTGGGGATCAAAGATAACAATTATTATTCTTAAGCATAGGGCCCATAAGGAGTATAGAGGAGTCTAATTCAAGTCAAATTGGCAAAAAGTCAATATTCTTGGCAGTATACTGTCCTGCTTGTCTGCTTTTCTGTCATACCTGGTCACCTAGGCTCATAATGGATCAACCCCAAAGTGTGTAGGTGTGTGTGTGTGTGTGTATTGTAGCAGATAGAGTTTTTTTCACAAGCCTTTCCAGCAGCAATTCCCAAACTTTACATTGCATAAATATCACCTGGAAGCTTGTGAAAAATGCAGATTTGCCACCTGACCGTGCTTGGGGATGTGATGGAGGAGTTGAGGCACACATGTTAGGCATGATGAGAGACACATGCCCGAAGTGAGGATGAACTCTGCATGCCAATGCCTGCCCCTTTGCTACAAGGAAGTAATGTTTTCAAATATCTAGTGACACATATAAACCAGGCTGAGTGCAGTGAATTGAGACTTTCTTCTTTGCTAGGTAATTATGAGATTTTCAAACTTCTTCCTCTATTCAGCAGAATTCCTTTGTTAGTATACAGAATTACAAGCTAATTCAGAGTTATGCTCAAGTGCTTCAGAACAGATAGAAATATAAATATTGGAAGAGTTAAATCATGAGTACAATTTTGTCTTCAACTGGTTTTAGAAGGAGATGTATGTAGGATCATAACAACTTAATATGCATTATTACATAATCTGTTTTTATAACAAATTGATCAAAACATGTCCAAATAAGAGTTGTATGTCAAAGCACCCCCTAACTCAGTGTCTAACACTCCACAGAATATCCATGCATTTTTATTAAACTGTTAAACAAAAAGCTCACAAACTTATTCCAATTGATTTAGCAGCAAAGATTGTGTGAAACCTCTTTCTCGAATTTATTATTGTACCAGTTGATAGTCTGTTACAAAAAAATTTTTTATCAAAGGGATGTCCACCAGATTACACTGTTTATATCAAGTGACTTAAAATAACTTTGGGCCAAATCTAGAAATCATAATTATGTGAGAAAAAAAAAACCACCTTGGAAGTGTAGATGTGCTCATCTGTGGTAAACACACCTGTCTCCAAGAGTACATTTAAGAGGAGGTATTCCCAGGTACTTTAGCAACTCAGCCAAATTTTTAATAATTTTAGAGCATTTCAAACACAGGAGTTTTAAGAGACAATGATAATTTTAACACACAGGGGTTTTTGTTTTGGTTTGTTTGTTTGTTTTGTTTGTTGTTTTTTGCTTTTATCTTGAGAGGATCATGTGACCCTGTTCATTCTCCTTCAGCAACTTTTTTTACGTGAATTTTTAGTTTTTCTTTTTCTTTTTTTCTTTTTTTCCTAGCTACTTGCCCTTAGACCTCTTCATCTGCCTTTTCCCCCATCTATTTGAAAATTCTTGATGAAAGATTCTGTAGTCACTATGTGCGTGCTCTCACTTCGTAATGCACCTTAAGCAGCCCCCAATGTAGTTTATTAATGCTGACTATGGACATATGCACAGCCAGTGATGGGCAGGCTTATCCTGGCATGGTTATTATCTTGCATTTGGCCCTCAGTTAACAAAGCCCCTGGGATAAGGACCACCACTTACCTCTGGTGGTCCTCCCTTCTGTTTTATGCTTTATTTGCTGCTTCCACCCATTTTCTAAAAGGCTATTTGTCAAGACTGCACTCACTTCCTTTTTACCCTACATTCTGTACCCTGGGTTATTTCAACTTAATTCAGTCTTCAGACCGAATTCCTCTTTTAAGTTCTAAGCAGATTAGAACAGTACACAGTAGACATATCCACATGAAGATACAATGGGCTTCTCAGAACTGTTTACTCTCAGAGACTCTTTTTTCCTCTCTACACTCTTTTTTTTTTTACTACTCAGGAAACAGAATCCCCATTCACTAACAGCCTAAACCCATCAAAGGATAGGCAATGCCCAAAGAAATCTTGTTTATGTCTTCCTGTTCATATATAGCAAGCTGAACATATATTGACTTTATTTCCTTTATGCAATCCATACTGAACTTCTGTTTTCTACTTCTGATGCAAGTAGGGGTTAAAAAAATAAAAATCACAGAGTCTTGAAGTCACATCCTACTTTTATCCATAACCAAAGCACTTTCAACCTTCTTTTCTTCCTCCTACTCTGACATCTTTAAGGGTACCAACTACCGGCAACTAATAGCATCCTTTGCCTTCTGCTTTGTGTTCCCAAGGGCTTTAGAGACATCTGTCTGCAGCTTGGGTTTACATAGGTGTTTCTTTCCTGCTAGATTCTCACCACCATTTTATACAATAAAATAATTACATTTCATTCTTTTCTGCATGCCTTTTGTGGATTTGGAATAGTTTTATTACATGTTGACTGAGTGAACTCAAAAAAAACAATTATTTATGTTGCCAACTGAAATAAAATGTAATCATCAAAAGTAACTTTTTCAAACATTTGGAAAATATTCAACTTAAGCTCTAAGCATAGTTCACAGCAGCCAGGCTCTGATATTAGTCACAGTGCCTATTAAACCAGAATTCTTACCCAAACCATTCAGGAAAAAAAGAAAATCCTAAGTAAGCATAAAACATGTGGATATACAGAAATATATTCTTCTGAATTCTTAACTTAAAATGTGTTCCTAGGAACTGAATGACCATTTGTTTCAATAGAATAATAACACAAACTTTCCCTTTGAATCCAATTTCCCTGATGTTAATGTTTACCTTAGAGGATAGGATTCCTTTTCATTGTATATTCTGACAAATGCAGTAAGGAATTTATGTTTTCTTCAAAGAGACATGTACCCATTGAAAATTCATTTAAGTATTACTCAGGTAAAATATTTTAATGGAATTATGAAACTCAGAGTTTTTAAACAATTTTTTATTGTAAAGAATATTTAAACAAAAATTCAATTAAATGCAGTAATTAAAACAAAACCACCACAACAGAAAGAGTCTGGTGCCAAATAACTGGGGGTAAGAACATTCTAACCCGTGAATTCCACTTACTAAGATCAACTTTCTTTTTTTTTATTGGATATTTTCTTTATTTACATTTCATATGTTATCCCCTTTCCCCGTTTCCTTCCCTCCTAACATCAACTTTCTAGACAAAGTACAGATGGCAAACTGAGAAAATCCCAAAAAGTCTGGAGAAGGCAGGCTAGTGAGAAACTTCTAAGTTTCCTGGATCTGTTCTGTTGTGTGTTGGTCCTTGTTTTGCCCCATTCAAGGTACTAAAACAGGATACCATAAGTGGGATATAACTACAAAAATTTATTTTATATAGTCTGGAGTCTAGAAAGTCTAAACTCTAGGCAATATTTCACTTAGTATCTATTGTGAAACTACTTCTGGGTAGACAACACTATTACTGGTTCTTCATGTGGTAGAAGTGATGAATAAGTTCTTTTGATTGTTCTGATAAGGGTCTTAATCTTGTTCTCAAGTGCTATCTAACCAAAGCAACAGGAGGTGGGCAGGACTCCCAGAAGGAATTTTTCATTGAATATCTTAAGAAATATCCCCTGCACTGCTTTCTTTGCCCATAAGCCCCCCAAGTCCCATGGCCCATTGGAGCCTATGGATCCCTCCATTTTCTCACAAACAGGGTTGTGTTCTTATCATTCTTTTTTAGGCATCATGCTCAGAGAGATGTATAATGATGTTCTTTTTTTTTTATTATTAGATATTTTCTTTATTTACATGTAAATTTCTCCATTCCCAGTTTCCCCTCCAAAAAACAAAGAAACAAACAAAAACAACAAAAACAAACCCCTGTTGCCTCCCACTTCCCCATGCCTGCCACCCCGCCCTCTCCCACTTTCTGGCCCTCGCATTCCCCTACACTGGGGCACAGAACCTTCACAGGGCTGATGTTCTAATAACCAACTGTTATATTAAATATAAAGAGTCTAAACAGTTTTAAAACAATTCAGCTAAATGGATAAAAAAGAATCCTGCTTATATGCTATTTTTTTAAAAAAATCTATTTACATACAACTCTAGGTGAGCTAAAGATAAAACAATAAGTATAGATTGGCTTACAAGCATGAATGAAGAGAAAACTGGTTGAACTATAATAGGCTTTGGTATAGGGCACCATAGAGCAAAGAAAGCTACCAGATGCAAACAACTGCAGTGCAAAATTATACAATAGCTAACTCACTGAGAATATATGACAATTATGTATACATATACATCAGAATACTGTTACAATTTCAAAGCACATGAAGCAAAGCTAACAAGATTGAAAGATAAATGAAAAATAATAGTTGGGAAGTGGAACATGCCCCCCTAAGTTATAACTGGAATAACTAGTCCAAAAATCATTAAATATGTAAAAAGACTAATGGACCTAATCAGTATAAAATATAACCATTATTTGTAAAATACATTGCCATATTTTCAAAATATACATTCTTTTGAACTTATAACATTTCTCAAGTGAACCATAACACTGGCTGTAAAAAAACTTTCACAAACTAAACAAAACTGATATTCAATAAAATCATAGTGGAATCCAATTAAATTTCAAAACCCTAAAATCCAATTACATATCAAAACACCAATATATGAGGGACATTTCCAGATGCAAGGGAACTAGACAATGTACTTTTAAATCCCACTAGTCAAAGAGGAGATTTCATGTGAAATTAACAAAACATAGTGAAGCCTTCTAGAATGGTACAAATTTTAATCCCAGAACTGAGAAGGCTAAGTCAGAAGGACGTGAGCCTAAGGACAACTTGGGGTATATTGTGAAACCCTCTCTTAATAAAATGATATATATTCATGTATACTCTAAAAATTATATATGAAAAGATGTTCAATATCCGATATAATTAGGAGATTACAAATTAAAGCAAATACGAGACATTCTACTACCCCTATCCAGATATTAGGACAATAAACATCCCAAACAAATTCTAGTTATGATATGAAGTAACCTGAACTTCAGTTCATACTAGCACAACTCTAAGTAACTCTACATTTTAGAAGAAAAACTTATAACACTAAGTGTTATTTTTCAATGTGATCCAGTAACAGTGCTGACTGCCATTATTCAAATGAATTGAAAATGTTTGTCCTCACAAACATTTCCACATTTATATTTATGGAAGAATTATTCATGGTTGCCAAATCCTGAAAGTAGTATTTATGTAATAGTAGAGATATACAATAATACACAAACATATACTGTGTGTTAAATATGTCATATGTTATAGTAGTTTTTAAGGGTGAGGAGGGCAGGAAAGATAATAAAACAGAGACCAGAGAAATTTTTATAGAGCAATGAGAATAGTTTGCATGATTCTATATTGGATGACTTGATATGCCATTAAAATACAAATATTGGAATAAACTGAAATAAAAACAGAGGGGTTAGGAACAGCTAGTGTGGTATTAATATTTAAAAGGTAAGGTGTGCATAATATACATTTTATATTTTTTAAAAATAGGCAATTTTTAATTCAGTCTCCTATGTTTTCAACTTAAGGGACTAGAGAAAGAAGAAAAGCATTTAAATAAGCAGAAGAACAAAAACACACATATACATGCACGTGGGCAAACATACACACACACATACCACAGAAATACACATATGCATATGCATATATACATTCATGGCCAAAAGTCAATACAACTTAAAGCCATATATAGACCAAATAAATGTACATAACTTGTTCTTTCACTATGTAATAAATAGAGACAAACAAACAAAACAAAATGGACAAAAGATACAAACTGCAAATATAATAAATGGAAAAATAGGATGTCATTGTGACTTTGTTCTTCATATACTTATTCAGTGACTTGAATATGATCAATTTGTTGGAAAATAAACACCACCAGCTCACGTTCACAGAAGTTTAGTCCAAAGGGTAAACACACAGGAAAAGTGTGACTTGGATGACAAATACATCTGTCTGGGTGCCGCTGTTTCTGATATCTATATGTTTGCCAAGTTAGTTGTCAGTATGTATGTATACATACATAAACATATGCAGAAAGCTTCTCTTTGCTTTGGAAGCATACCTACAAATATAAATCTATGTTTTGTTGCCTACTATCTACTATTTTTAGTTAGTCTTCATTAAGGGATTATTTGAAAAGCTTTCCCTATCATTAAAGGTTTTTATAAATGTTTAACTGTACAATTAGTCTGGTTCTTTTGTGGATTCATCAAGTGACAAGGTCAGACCAATGGTCAGGTCTGTGTGTAAAATTGGAGTTAATCCTGAGTCCTGAACATATTGAACAAAACAGTATATATTATTGAAGTCCTTGGTGTTCTTGCTACAAGGTCTTTCATGAATATTAAATATATTTCCATTTTAACTGGGAGAAGTTGGAAAGGTAAATCTGTAATTGAGTTGCTTCTTCAGAGGCAGTACCATTCTTGGGAAGTCGCTCATGATATAGTGAGAGGAATTAGTTTAAGTTTATTTTGCTCACACTCATACTGAACTGATTTTCTTATGCTCTATGTAGCTTTCTTATGCTCTTACAGTGTTTTCTTGGAGAGAGGTCTTATTTACATATTTTTATGAGGGGATGTGCCAAAATAATGTCAAAACATTAAGAACAAAGTGAAAAGGCAAAAGATGAACACAGAATATTTGAGAGTGAATAAATGGAATTAATATAAAGTAATCTTACAAATCACTGGGAAAATGATGCACTATGTACTGCAGCCAGGGTTATCAATAGCCTATTTTCAGAAGAATAAATATACTGTATAAAGAACATATGTAAATGCTCAACAGGAAATGATTTAAGGGTGGTTCTCTCCTTCTCCACCTCCCCTTTCTCAAAGTCCTTATTATTTAGAATTTAATTTATAGCTTTATTATTTTGGACTCCACCATCTTGAGATGAAATAGAAATGTGCTTTTATTTGAATTTTTTTCATTTATTCATTTGACCCTTTAATCTGTATGAAGTTTATTTGCCTGCATGTAAATAGGGGAGTGGGGTTTTTAAATTACATGGTTAGAGGTATTGTTTTTTGCCTTATTTACAATGACCTTATTATTATCAGTAGGCTTAGCCATCAAATAGACAGTATGCAAATGAGAGCAGGTGCATGGAAGTCAATGCTCTTTGAATTTATTTTAGCATCTGCACTGTAATCACAGACCCAGGGCATGCCATTTAACTCTTATTTGTAAAAATTGGATAAAAGAGAACTCACTATAGTAATAAATTAACTCATTTGGGCCCCATAAATAATTAGCACAATATTAAGTCCAGAGTATAATTGTGGTCATAAAAACTAGGTTCTAAAGATCTAGGTTTAGGGTCCAGATCAATCCCTTATTAGCAATGTAATCTCTGACAAGACAGTTACCTTCCAGAACCCCCAGTTTCTCACATGAGATGTGTAGTTTACATAGCTTTTCATGGTGTTTGCTAGGTCTGCTCACCTGCCATGATCTCACACATCCTTCCCAGAAACAAAAGTTTTATTTTCATTTTTTTAGTTTTGCAAATATAACAGATATAATCTCTTGGCTCCTAGAATTTATGTTATGACTAAGAGATCATTACATTACCTATTGAGCATTATTTCTCATCAGTTGTCTGTAAATGTGACTTGTTCCATCTTCTTTTTAGTTACTTCTTAGTGTGTGTGTGTGTGTGTGTGTGTGTGTGTGTATGTTTTCCTTTTAGGAAAAAATTAGAAAAATAAAAAGTTCTCACACCAGTCTTCATTCACATGGTTTTGGAAATCCTTCCTGAATTCCAAAGATAAAATAACTTTGCCTATTATTTTAGATCATTGCACCTCCAATAATTTCCAAGAATATAAACCCTGATCATTATCCCGGGACATTTATAAGTCATCCAATTTATTACAGTTGTACAAACTAGAAATCATGGTGCAAACACCTTAAATTGCAGTGGCGGCCACAAGTAGAACTCGCATGTCATACACAATCTCAAGTCAGCCACTGCTAAACCAGGAGTTTCACTTTGACACACACCAGCAGAGGTGTATATAGGGAATAAGCAATGGAAATTAGGCACTAAGATAAAATCTCACACAAAGACGCACCAGCTCTCCAATACACTCTGGCTTTTTCGATGTCATGTGGATAATGAACATTTCCTTACTCTGTAATCTATTTTTTTTCCAATTCATGTTATTATACATAGTAAGTAGGATATTTTATAATTAGCTTTGTAAAATAAATCTGGGGTTCACTGGATTATTGTGAGTGCATATCTTTCCAGCTGCTTTAACATCATCCCAGCCAAGAGTGAGCCTTCTGTGGAGTAATTATTAAAATGAGGCAAAATATTTGTATGTGTGTGTTTGCACTTGTGTGTATCTGTGAGGGGCAGAGTCTGTGTTATGTGTGTGGTTTATGCATGTAAGCATGGAGTGTGCCCATGTCTGTCATATATGAACAGGACAGAGTAGGACATAAGATGGCTTTCTGTTTGCATCTTCCAGTCTTGGGACAAGCTTTCACAATGCTTTGGCTGGCCTTATTATTCAGTGGCTTTGAGATCTGCCTGTGTCTGTGCTCCAATGCTGGAGTTGTAGGCACCTGTATGTAGGAGTTTCCTACCTTTTAAATCAATGCGGAGGATACAAAATCAGGTCCTATGTCTGAAAAGAATCTGTTGTTAGTGATAATGCATGCTGATGTTTACTCATTGAGCCCACTTCCTCAGAACCCAGGGCCAAATATTTTAAATTAGCAAATAAATGGTCTAAATGTTGCATGATATTAGTAGGTAAGTCTGTTTTTATTTTTAGAATAACATCTAAGTTAAATATGAAAATATTATAGGCATTATAACAGTCACCAAAGTAATATTGCATAACCTCCATTACCGTTTCTAAATAAAAGTGAGTGATATTTTTTGTCTAGTCACACTGGAACCCACTTTAGAGAAATGTCAAATTGCCTGGGGGATTTGAGTCCCAACACCTGAAATGTTTGCACCATTCATGTTTGAAATATACCTATCTTCAGTGGTAATATATTGTGATATTTAAGAGCCTGGATTCTGGATTAGACCTGTTAGTTTCAAGTCTTAGCTCTACCATTTAAGATGTCAATGGCCAATCACTTAAGCTCTCCAATTCATTTTCCTCACCTCTCAAATGAACACAGTAATCTTTACATTATAGTGTGATGTGGTGAGGAGAATGCAGCCAGGAATTTTGTTCAAAGTCTTCCTGGGAACCTGGCATGAGCATGTGTGTTGTAAAGGTTATCCTATAGAACTACAAGTTGTTTTCATTTAAACTTCATAGAGACAAAACAGTTATTTAAGACAAATATGAGAGACTTAGTACAATATTGTATTAGAAATTAGTAGAATTGTATCACCCCCCCCAACCCCTGGGATTAAATTCAGGTAAAAGTGGAAGGAGGTGACCACATTTGCCATCATCAGCTTCTGGGCCATTCTTCCCAAGGCACTAACATTTTTCTGGGTATCTTTTCCCTCCATTCCAGTTGCCATTTCCTTATGAAAAACAGACACATATACATTGACATAACTTCCAAAAAAAGTCCTCTAAACTGAGTTCATTGCTTAACAAATACATCTGGGTATTGTGAACATCTTCACTTACATTGTACTGTCACCAATAAAGCTTCTACAATAAAAACAGACCAGGGGTTACTGTGAGAGTGAGCATTACATTTTATAATGAGAGACATAGTCTTCCTTCGGATCTAACATCTTGTCTTGTTAACATCTCTGTCTCCTCTCATTCCACTCTATCATAATAAAGCTTTTACTGTGGGGGGGGGCACTAACAGCAATGAAAGAGGGCTGCTTTTAAGGGAAGCAGGACTCAATGACAATGTCATCAAACTGGCTGGCATGTTTTATGTCCAGTTTCCTCCTCCCACTGACATTTTAGTGTTGCTGAAATAAATATCGGCTACTGAAGCCATCTAAAAGTACATAAGCAGCCACATAAATCTGGCTATGACTATCTAATCCATGTCTTTATCGAAAGAAAAAAAAAAGGATAGCTCTTTAAAAGCTGTATATATGTTCTGCCAGCGGGATCTTCAGATTTTGGTAGTTGACTGTAGTAACAAATCGGAAAATAGTTTTGTAACTATATTTAAAGTTTGAAATTGCACCCACTTTGCTTTCATTTCCCAGTAGTCATTGTGTAGATTGTTCCATTATTTCTCAAGTTATAAAGTCCTTTTACTGAAAAAAAATTTTTCACAGCACTTCATCGGCATAAGATAAAACTGCACTTTGCTTACAACCAAATGAAGTTACATTTTTACTATCAAAGCCTATTATTACTTTCCTGCCTAAAACTGTGGGAAAGAAATAAGAGTATATATCTACCCCTTTGAAAATGAAACTTGTCCCTTAGGTATACATGGAATGCGTGCATCTCATTTCTAAGGCAGAACTGCAGCCTCTGTACCAAGTGGGGAAATAGATTATGTAATTAAAAAATATCCATGGCAGAGTCCACACTAAAGCCCAAACATAAAATAAGAAGATAAAAATATTATGTTCATGGCTCATTTAGTGACTTGAACCCCACCTTCTGGTACAGTATGTACTTTTATAGAAATAAATAAGAAAAAGGCCAGATTCTCACAACACAACTAATTAAAGCACCTCACTAATAACCTGGAGAGAAAAAAATATTTTTTGTAATGTGCAGATTCAGTGCTGTTTGTTACATGCAGTTATGACAGGAGTCTGAAAGACTTGGGGGGAAAGACTTTTTAAAAATAGCATGTTTAGATATAGATAGATTTATCCTTGGATTCCAGAGACACTTGTAGGTACAGACAGGTTCTCTAAGAACAATGGTTTTACAGAACTATTCATGAGCTTTCTTCCCCCTTTATCTAGTTTATATTTTAACTGTTTTTTTTTTCTGATTAGCTTCTAGCTCTGTAGTTCCAGCTGTTTCATTCTGTAACTCTCATGCCCCATCACTGGGGATTTCTGTGTAATTGCCCATAATACGCACCACATTATCCATTTCAGGAACTGTGCTGAAAGACAGCAGCAATAAGGGGGTTTCTAAAGGCAGTCTGGCTTACGCTAATGGACCTAACAGGAAGGAAATGCAATTGAAAGAAGCTGATGCATATGTTATATTGCCGAATATAATGTTTGATTTAATTATTAACTGTCAGTGATGGAGAGGCAGATCCCGCTCAGTTCTACTTAGACTGCGGTGCCCTTGCATTCAGAGAAAATAAATGACAAAAGTTTTGTCTATCAATCCAGAACTTAACAAAAGAAAATGATCTTTCTTTCTACCCACAAATCATAGTTTTCTCAATTACCTCTACTTTAGACATAAATTGGGCAATGTTTACCTTTCAGTGTTCATTTTAAGAATATACAAGTGAAAAACATTCTGGTTAGAATTTTGTATTCTATTTATCTCCCCATACCCCAAAACTCTCCCTCTCTTCCTTCTCTCCATCTTTCCTTACCTCTTTCTTCCCTCCCCTCTTTCTGTCACTTTGCCTTTATCTCTGTTACTTTCTCTCTCCCCCTTTGTCTTTTTCTTTCTACCTCTTTTTTTGAGCATCTTGATCTGTTCCCTTTCTTGATTTCTCCCTTTCTTCCTCCTTCCTTCCCTTCCTCTATACCTTCTTCCCTCTTTCCTTCCTTCCTTTCTCCCTGTCTCTCTTTCCTTCCTTCTTCCTTTCCTTCTTCCTCTCTTTTCTTTCCTTCTTCCTTTCTTTCCTTCTTTCTTTTATTTCTTACCATCATCCAACATGAAAATTGCCTCTAAATGATTTCATGTCAAAGCCCTGGTCCTTTATTTGGTAACCTTCTAAATCCTTTTTGGAGTTGAGGATTCTATCATGTGCCCAGTGACAGGAAACATTTCCCCGAAGAAAGCTTGGATGCATAGTTGTCTCTGTCTTCCTCGTTTTCTCAGAATGAGTGTTTGGTACTATGAGCCTATCTTTTAACTGCTAGTTTGCAACTCTCAATAACACTTACTCCTTTTAGCAGCCCACAATTGTATATGAAGGCAAAGAGCAATATGTAAAGGACAAATTCACTAGACAGCCAGCACACACACATCTTTTCTAAGTTACTTTATGCCTGTGTTGGGAGAAAATGACCTAATATACACAAAGAAATAGGTATCATCCTACTGAATTTGCAAGGGAGTTCAATGCATGAAATACTCTATTGGGTCAGTCAGCTGGAAAAGGAAGGCTTTGCACTGTGTAAACAGAATAATGGAGCTGTGTAATTTTAGTTGTGCATTTTACATCTATCTGGTGAGATTATTATCTTTGACACTAGCCTGGGCAGATGCATAACAGGGGCTGAAATTAAACAATAGCGATGATATTTGGAACTCATCCAAAATGTTCTCTATTGTTTATGTAAGTGGCTCCAACATCATTATTTGATCCATGATTTCTCATTTTTATTACACATATGCTCTTCCATATAACAGCATAAAACACCAACTCAATGGGAGGCATTTTTCTTTATGATTTCAAAAGGAATTGTTTATTTTTGTCATGAGGATAATAGAAAGCAATGAAGCTTCCTGAAAATGCAAAACCACAATTCAAACGTCTAATTGATTTAGACAGATTAAAGAAAAAATATAAGACCAATCTATATCTTGTTCTAACAGCACAAATGTTTGTTTTGAGAACCTCATTCTGGGCTAAGGGGTTTCCTACCGTAGTTATAAATGACTAGAATATGGCCCATAAGTGATTATTAACAAACTAAAAAAGTTTAATTCTAATGTTCTCAGTTCTAAGGAATTCAAAAGAACATACTCTATTTGTAATAATGCCTAGTAAAAATGGCCTTTGATGAACTTTGAGGTGTTTGAAAGCTCACTTCTGAGAAACAGATCGATTACAATTGATGCTGTTCAAATACTGTCACTTAGATACAGCTGGAAGATAGCCATTCTTTTATTTTCTCCCAAGACTGCATAGTTATCTAAGTTTGATAAGCTCTCAAACAAAACTTTAAGGCAAATGTTGTCTTCCTAAAATTTAACTGCATAATATTTTTAAATAGTTTGCCATGTAACATAAAATAAATTACATGTGAAAGCACTTTGGGCTTTGTTTTTAAGAATGCGTTATTTCAGATTTCTAGTTATAAACAAGCTTAATTATCAAATGAAGAAAGTTTTAGTATTTTAAATTTACAAAAGGAAACTCCCACATGAATTGGGTTCTGCTTATCTGTTGCAGCATCCAGAAATATTGTTCATATGGTTTGTAGCTCTTTCTATTGCTAAAGTGGGAAACTTCATCCATTTTATGTTATTTGTCATGTGTTAATACACAATTGTTGAGTAGCCTCCCCCAAAAGTATAGTACTTAAATCCTACTTCAAATGAAACTGGAGTTTAGAGAGATAGCTCAGTAGATAAAACACTTGCCCAGAAATCAAATCCCTAGCATCGATATTAAAGCTAACTAGATATGATAGTCAGGCTCTGACAATGTATTCAGTCTGAATATTTTACAGCAGTTGTTTGGTAGAAATTCTGGATTCTGGGTCAAGCCATCTAGCTAGACTTCTTGAATATGTAAACTATGATCCAAACCAAACCACACCTAGTACATAATAAGAGATCAATGGAGGAAGGCATCTCACATCAACATTCATACACATAATAACATAGATACATACACATATGTGCAAAAATATAGTCCATTTTTTGAATGGCTGGAAGAGTGAACCTTATGTGGCTGAAGACATCTAGGGATGGTTTAGATACATACCTTTAGACAGATGAATAGATATTCAACACATAGTAAGATATTTCTTTTTAAGTAGCATGCAAATTGTGCAAGTGTCGTCATTTCTAATCAGATTCCTCCAAGCAGCCACACTGGTGTTCTGGCTATATGTTACTTGGAATGAGTGTCTAAAGTATGCATTTGCACACTGACATCTGTGAAGAGATTGTCCAATATGTACTCATGTGGAGAGTCCTAGCAAATGGGCCCATTTTCTTCTGCTTTGTTGAGCACCCAAAGGATGTCCCCTACACTTAGAAAAACCCAAAATGAGCAACCAGTAGCGACTGCCACTTCTGCATGTGGCAAGGTGGCAGGGTGGTGGGCAGGCACTGGTTAGCAAGTTAGCTGAGTTGAAGACAATTCAGTGAAAGTTTCTATGGTACCAGGATGAGTAAATTGTACTCTGACAGCGGGATGTGCTCTCCCGTAAGGCAGAGGTCAGAGGTTCCTGGAAGAAATCCATGAGAAGGAAATGTTTATGCAGAATTTGCCCATTTGGCTCTTTTCCTTTTGCTATATTCGCTTCCTTTTCATTTTAATTCCTCCCTTCTTCCTCCTCTGGGACTCTTCTGCTCTTTTCCCTTTCCTTAAAATAAGATCTGAATTTGAGTTGATGGGATTTTCAGAATACAAAATATGGTGAGTTGGATTAATTAGAATATTTCACAGAAAGCTCCCTGCTTTCAGTTAGCCTCCAGACGAAAATAAATGCAAATTCTTTCAGGACTCATAAACTCTAGTCATATTTTCTGGATGCATTTCTATAGGTGCAAGACAAGGAAAGTGGCTTAACAAAGAGGGGAAGAAATGAAAAATAAATAAATAAGCAGAAGATTTGCCGAAATTGTGTTCTCAGTTCTTACAATGTATTCAGTCTGAATTTTTACTTGATCTGCCTGCACGTAGCATTAATACAATGATTTTTTCCCCAAAGATATATGCCTATGTTTATACATCTTTAACAGTAAAGCGAATTAGCTTGCCTTTTCATATTTTATTTTCTACATATGTTTTAATCTAAAAACAAAAATCTATAGGACATATAACTGCCTTTTATTTTATGAATGTAAACTGAGGATTCTGACTGTCTCTGGTCTTATTTATTGCCAAAAAGACAGTTCAGTGGGAAACAACGCCAACAAGAAACCACAGGCCACAGCTGTTCACCTTCTTCCCAAAGTCATGTGCAGCTGAATCCCAGTTCAATGCATGTTCTGTCTTTTCAGTGACTGACAGGTTGATGGAGGGAACAATGGGAGCCAGAGATCAACAAGATTGCCCACTGCTGATTTTTAATTTCAAGTACCCTGTGTTATGGATAATATTAGTATTTCCCCATGGTAAGATTACATATTTAATGTCCTAAGAAGCATCAACTAAGACCCTAAATTTTCTAGAAAATCGCTTTACCAACATAAGGATATTTCAGTGGCTGGGGTTGTGCCATGATGGTAGAGTGCTTGTTTAGTTTGTGAAGGCTGGGATAACATTTTAGAGTCCATGATATATCACCACAGAGGCAAAGCTCTTGGTCACCATTTCTTCCCATTCACCTATAACCACTGACTTTACCCATCTAGTCCAAGAGACCACCAGTTTCTCTTGATATCAGTTCCTACTTCATGGCTCTATTTTAATGACATAGAATCCAGAAAACCTTCTCCCTGTTATCATACCTGGTAATCAAATAATTTCATCCATATTTTTGTAAATTTAATTAATACTCTCAGACAGATGTAATAGAATAGGAGATTATCAAGATAATTGTTTAACTGACCGCACCACATCCAAAAAACCACACACTTCAATTATGAGATTTCAAAGAATAAAAACACAACGTGCTATATTGCAACTGAAGATGATAGCCAAGTTTTTGAATGGGTTAAGTTTTTTTCAAAAATTAAAAAAAAGGGGGAGATAAAAGATGGCGACCATTTTCAATTTACCAGTTACATCTTAAAAACACTCTATGATCATTCTTTAACTAAACGGTGATGAGACTTGAAATGTGTAGGCTTTCTGTTGGCAGCACAGGCAAATCTTCCCCACCAGGTTTTACATGGGCTTCTGCCTTGACTGTCCCTTCCACACAACCTGCAGGCTGTATGACAACTATCTACACTGCATAGGACTGACCCAGACAACTAGGTGTGTGTCAAGAGAGTCCTAGCCTGTGTGGCTACCTTGTAGGGAGATAGTTGCCTTTATTATTGTTCAGCAGATGGAATTGACTTATAGTAACATATTTTTAAGTACAATAATATTGATTGGTCTCTTTTTCTTGAATGTAGGAGAAACAGAACTGACAGCACGTGGGCTCAACTTTTTCAAACCACAGTTTCTTGCTTTTGTATGAGGGGTTTAAAGTTACTGTAGGAAATTACTGGTAAGCTCTTTGGGGATTTGTTAAAAATGTTACTGAAATACCTTTTTAAGTGAACAAATTTCATACAAGAAAAATGTGTGAAATAGATCTGCTGACTTCTTTTAGCCATGTCTATTCATATCAATGAATTTGGAGAGAGGAGAGTATAAACCAAATCATGTGCTTTGAAATAGGCACTAAGTCATTGGCTAAGTAACTTAACTTCCTTCCCCGATACTTGAAAAGGCTCTACCAACTTCCCATCAGCCAATTTAAGTAAAATGTAAGAAAAAGAGAAAAATAATAATCATGCAGAAATCCACAAAGTCTACATGGTATTAGACAATTTGTGTTATTTGGTGCTTCAAAGGGGGAAAAAAGGAATGAATAAATTATGTATCTCTGAGAAAGGAAAAACATATCTTTGAATCGTCCTTCCTACTTCGTTCGGAGAGCATAGCTTACAGAGCGAGTGACCTTTAGGCGATTATTGTTTATGATCTCTCAGTGCATGCCAAGAGTAGAAGGAAAGAATATTCCAATTTATTTCAAAGGTTACACATCAAAATTGAATATGCAGCACAACTACATTATCATATGGTCTAACTTTTACATAAGAAGTAGGAGCTGAATCCTAACCATTGTTTCCCTTCAACCCAGGGTGTTTTGATTTCTGTTCTGTGAAACATGTCCCCTCTGATTCTGAAATGGAATATAGTACCACGATGCAAATAAAGCAGGGAGGAAATGTGGTTGTTTGTGTTGCTCTTGTTTTTCCAACTGAGAAGTCTGATTCAAGTACGAGAGATCTGTGGAATTATTTCCTCAGTATCTCATCCAAAAAAAAAAAACAAAACAAAACAAAACAAAACAGATTTCATTTCAGTTTTCAGTCCTTTTAAACCTACAGAATGCCATCATCCATCAGTGCTATAGTGGTTGAAGTAACAATACAGCCATCACGTGGACTACAGCAAGAGAAAACTCTACTTGGAGGAAGGGAAGGGAAATTGACCAATCGGGACAGGTTGGTTATTTTGTACCCCGCCCCTGTCCAAAAGACCTTCTCAGGAGATGCTACTTACAGTGCGTCTCGCTGTCTTCAGTTATTCTGAACATGCAGCTTAATTCCCTAGCTCAATAAGCCTTCCCATCTTCAGCTTATCACTTTGCAACAAGTGAAGCACAGCCCAAGAAGCCCCCTTTCTTCCTTTTCTCTCTCAGTTGTCAAATTCACTAGCCAGAGAAACGCTAGTGCAGGGTGTCCATATCTAACCTAATTTATTCCTTCAGTTTGCTGCTCGGAAAGTGGGAAAGGTGGAGTATTTTCTTACCGGGTAGAGAAGCAGTTACT
The DNA here is from genome assembly GCF_008632895.1 of Mastomys coucha. Classification (NCBI taxonomy): domain Eukaryota; kingdom Metazoa; phylum Chordata; class Mammalia; order Rodentia; family Muridae; genus Mastomys; species Mastomys coucha. The sequence continues at coordinate 65,730,860 of NW_022196898.1, read as the reverse complement.
TTAACAAGCAGATCCATACAACATGCAAATATACGTTGAATGTCTACAACACTTCAGGACATGATGGAGCCTGAATTCAACACTGATGTGATCATCGTATCTTAGCAGAAATAGAGCAGCCACCTTCTTCTTGGCCATTCTGTTCTGCTCCTAATCTCACCCCTGAAATTGTAGACATGGAAAAATGGCATGGTGCATGATTCCTCTGGAAATGCTGCTGGGCAGTGTCCGAACAGAAACAGTTTTCCCTTGGAAACTGGGGGTTTCAAATGAGGACTCTGGGTGCTTAAACCACAAATGCATTTCAAACAGGAAGCACAGAGTCCAACACACCCTCGCCTAGCATCAGAGCCCCTTTCAATATGAGAATATTCAATGCTAGAATAGCTAGCTCCTGCTGCTTTTGAAGTGGCCTCTGATCTCCATGTCTCTAATGCCTGCTCTCACGTGGACTTCCATGGGTTCCTGAGGTAACTGACAATGTGGCTTCCTGGGACTTCAAAGCCAGGCTATCTGCCTTGTCTGATAGAAGGGAATTTAAGGAATGGCAACAATGAAGGCTCCACAGCACTGCATACTGGAGGTAGAAGCTAACAAACCTAAAAGGATGTATATAGAAAGAGAAACTTCTATCTGTCCATGAGACAGTCCAGGTAGACATGCTCTGTGCCTCTGCCAACTAGTCCTCCCAGATTGTTGTCTTGTCCCACAATTGTGGTAAAAGATATTTTGATGGATTATTCATTCTCTTGTTTGCCTTGTCTCTCTGTGTGTGCATTTATGTGTGTGAGATGATGTATGCATGCAGTGTGTGCAGACCAGAGCACAAACTCAGGGGTGGATTCTTCACTCAATCTTACTTGGGACAGGGTTTCTTTTTTTTCTTTTTTCTTTTTTTTTTGCTACATTTATCAGTCTATCTAGCACACAAGTTCCACAGAAATTCTCAAGTCCCTGCTTTTCATCTCCCTGGAATTATGATTGCTTCAGATAAAGGTCTAACTTTAGCTTATGTCCTAAGATTATAATTCTGGCCCTAACATGAACACAACAAGCATGTTTATCTATTAAACCACCATGCAGTTTTAGACTTGTTCATTCAATAGCTTAAAAGCAAGAGTGAGCTATTCCCAAACACCTGAGATTCTAGTTCCAGAGAAAATGACATTTCTGGCATACACACACACAGAGAGAGAGAGAGAGAGAGAGAGAGAGAGAGAGAGAGAGAGAGAGAGAGAGACAGAGACAGAGACAGAGACAGAGAGACAGAGATACAGAGAGATAAATAAATGAAAATGTTTGAAAAGAGTGTGTCTGTTTTTCCAGACTATTTAACAAGCTGTCTTATACTAACTTCAGTATGCTTTTCTTCATTTATTCTCCTGAATAGATAGATGCATATTGTTATCTTCTCAATGTTGAAGACTTAGATTAATAATTAAATACTCAAAAATGTTAAGTTACTTGTCCTGAGCTAGAACTAATAGTCAAGGACCAAAAGACTTGGGACTTTGAACTCCCACCTATGACAGGCAACAGGGAGGAAAATAAATATCACAACACTATGTCACAGAGGCAGAGCAGAAGAGCAAGGAAAGGAAAAAGAGATAAGGAAGAGAGATCTGAGCAGGATTTGTGGAGAAAGTCATCTGAAACTGGATTTGAAGAATGGTTGGATGATGATCTAAAATGGAAAGAAGACGTACCGCGATATGTGGGGAGACCTTGAAATGGAACAGTGTGGAATAAGTACCACAGCCATATACATACATGTGTTGTGAAGGTCAAAGTGAATTATCTGTGGGAATCGAGGTGACTAATGGAATTACAGGTGGGTGAGGTGAAACGTGGTAGCAGGTTATGGAGGAGGGGTGTGCTCAAAGTATCTTATATACTTGCATGGAAATGTTCTTAACTAGGATGAAACCTTGGCAGGGAGGAGGATTACATGGTGCAGGTGAAGGGACTGGAGGACTGTGGGTTGAGTACTGAAAGCAAGGAGAAAGATGCTAAGTTCAGAAGGGAGGTGTCACAGATAGATTGGGTATGAAGCTTGGTGACATGATGGAGGCCTTTGAGCTCCCCACAAGGAGTTCGGCATGCATGTGTGCAGCAGAGGTTAGGATGAAATGGTATTCGTAATTGACAGGCTATGACTTAGGATGATTTTAGGCCACTATCTAGAGGCAGGAGAAAGCAGGAAAGCAAAGATGACAGTCCCTAAAATATCTTTCAGCCTAGAGGTAAAGAAGCTTCCCCTCAACTGAAGTATATGGCAGGCTGGCGAGATAGTCAGTAATACATTTACCTAATACAGGCAAGGCTTTGAGTTCCATTGTCAACATGGTAAGGAAGCAGACTCTTAAGACTAGAGGCTGTGAAGAATAGGAGATGTATAGTAGAGAATTACCACAAGATAGCTATCCTCATCATCAGGCAATCTAGCCTGCACATAATAACTAACACTGTCCTCATAGTTTTATGGATTCTTTTAGAACATGTACTGCTTAGGATGTATCTTAATCTTGATCTCTGTATCTATCTATCTATCTATCTATCTATCTTATCTATATATAATATAGATATATAAAGTAAATATATAATTATATATGTATATATACATATATATATATATACATATATATATATATATAGAGAGAGAGAGAGAGAGAGAGGAAATATATAGAGAGAGATCCTCCCCTCTGATATTCCTTTTTTTTATCGTTCATGCAACAACTCTATGGTTAAAGATTGTCATAGTACCTGTTAATCCAGCTCACAGTAAAGTACCTGAACATTAAAGAGTTTTGGTGACATGTCCAGAATTATCTTGTATATCATTCTTTAGGAAAATCAATGACATACTTCCGTGTCCCTCAAGAACTTTTCCTAACTTTAGGCCACCTCATGGAGGAAATTTCCCCAGTTTTGAACCCTATAATCCCATCTGTTCTTATACTTCCTTTTTCATGTTCTTCATCATTGCCAAGTGGTTCCCTAGGAGATGCAAGAATTCACAATGCTGCCTTGGTGTTCACAGAAGAACATCTTCTGAGCAATGAGGACTTAACCTGCCAGAAAACCCACTCTTCCCTTTTCCTTGCATTATATGGAAGCTCTCAGGACAACAGTACCTTTAGAAAAATTGGAAAGCACTGTTTCAAGACATGCCATTGCTCCAAGTAGACTACAGTTGAATATATGTGACTCAGCGACTCTGTAGAAGACAGAAATAATTTCTCATCAAGAGAAGTGGAGCCCATTATACCCTTGAAATAATTTCAGTTAGAAGCTTAAAAAATACTATCTATTCTTAACTTTCACTGACTAGAGTCTCAAATCATAGTGTTTATTAATATTTTGTCTAGGAGTCTATCACTTTGTGATTTTACATTGTACCAAAAAGACAGAACCACATCCAGCTAATTTTCACCTTCAATCTAAATGAAGGCCTTTAGATAGACTTCATAAATCTGGAGATTGCCAGGGTGTGTTTGCTTATGTGTACAGATGTAGTCAGTTCATAGTTTCTGAGGCTGCCCTGTTAATTGTTCAGTTACACTATTATTTCATAGCAGGAAGGCTCTTGCTCAAAGGAACCCTAAGATATAGAGAAAAAGTTCACACTACCCAGTCAATACAGAAATCATGCTGTCAGATGTTTTTCTGAATGTTGCTTCTCCTCAGCTGGCAAGCTAAAGCATCCTTAATCAGTTTTTGATGCTGTGGCTCTGTGTCTTGCCACCAAGGCCTTCTAGACTGGCTTTCTCTTTTTCACCTCGCCACCTTAACTCTTGAGTCTTCACTACTCTAGGCCAAGGTCTAGTGTGCTATCTTGAATCAACCGTATCAAAAGATCTGTCTTGTCCTATGACTTCTGAGCTTGTGTTTGGCTGATGCACTCAGTGGCAGAGGGTCGGAGTAGTCAGGGTCTCCTTTCTGGAATTCCTATGAGCTGGGTGAACCAGTGAAGTGATGATCACATGTTCTGTTCTCAGTCTAGGGATTTCTCTCCCTACTTTTTGGTGGACCCTGGATGTGTAATCACTTCTAACCTATTAAACAATTGTGTTTGCTTGAGCTTGCCCACATCTTGATAAATGGTTACTTTAAAAACCTTTACTACAATTGATCTCTCAGAGGGTGACCTTCAAATGGAACATTGTTCCACTGAATTTCTTGCACAATTTGCCAGTGATGTCATTTTTACCACAGTTACCCACTCATCTGTCTGCCTCCAACACATTGGTGGAATTATTGAGTCCATACAACATTTAACATGATATAGATACACAGGTAACATTTATATAGACATATCCATAGCATGTTTAGCAAATGTTATTAGCAAGTTTGTGAGATATATTAGGTGGTAAAGGCACTTGCTAACCAAGCTAAATCATAACCCAGAATCCATCATCAGAACCAACACAGTAAAAAGAGAGGACCAACTTCCTCAAGTTATCCACTGCATGAAGTTGAGCAGCTCAGACAAATGCTCTCTGCTCTCACACACATATGCAAGTAAATTAGTAAAAGTTGTCTTCAAATCTTAGGTAAAGGTTATCTAAATAAAATAACCAAAGAATGGGGGAGACAGTGCCAACTGGTCAGCTCTTGTCACCAAATATATCTTTCAGTGCCAGGATTGGATTTTATGTAACTGTGTTGTTTACCAAATGGTGTCATAGGAATTCCCAAACAATTTAAGTTGTTGCCAAAACTATAGGTTGTTCTCCATAAACTAACATCAAGGCCCCATATAGGATTGCCCAGTATTTGGCCTCCTATATTGAACATGGAGATAACAAGTTAGTGCCTACATAGTGACTAAACCCCTTTGTTATAATGCATCATTATAGGAAAATATTCTACACATTGTTAAAAGATTAACAGAAACACCAAGCCAGGAATAAACTCTTCATCAAAAATGGGGTAATACCTGCAAGATATGCTAGGGTAATATTGGCACAAAGCTTGTGGGAGTAACTAACCAGTAATTGATTTGACTTAAGGCCCAGTCCAAAAGATGTAACCCATACTCAACACCCCCTCGTGTGACCAAGAACCTGAGACTACGTAAACAAGGATCCTAGGGTAAAATCAAATAATACTGTCCTAAAAAAAGAGAAAAACAATGTAGTGATAAAATAATTCTTAGTGATATTCTGTTATACTCATAGATGAATCCATTGTTCAGCTATGTTAGAGAAGCTTCTATTTGTAACAGGTGGGAACAAACATTGAGACCAACAACTGCCATGACACAGAGCATGAGAGATCTTGGAACACTCAGCTCTAAATGGCATGTGTCAATCAAATTCCTCCTCTCAGAGTTCAGGGTAATAAGTACAAGAGCCAGGGAGGATGGTGGACACCAAGAAAGCAACGTCCTCTAAATCACCATGAGCAAAGCTCATATGAACTCACAGAGACTGAAGCAGCATCCACAGGCCCTTCACGGGTCTGGACAAGGTCTTCTATGTATACATTATAGCTTTCAGTTTAGTATTTTCATGGAATCCTAGATTGTGCAAATGAATGAGTCTCTGATTCCTGGGACTTCTCTTGGGCTCTTTCCTTCTATTGGTTTGTGCTGTTCAACTTCAATGTGATAGTTTTTGTTTTATCTCATTATATTTTATTTTGTTATGTTTTTTTAAAGTGAATGAATGAATGCATAAATGAGTGAATGAATGAATACCTAACCACTTGGGTAAAGGTTAACAACTAACTGTCATTATACCTATTGAAAGAGAAAAAAAAACCTTTCTCCAATGGAGTGACACTGGGTCACTCCAGGATAGGCCTTATGTTCATAAGTAATTGACCAGCATAAAATGGACTCCATGGGTTTTTCTTTTGGTTTGGTTTGTTTTCATACAAGTGATTTTATTTGGTTACCATTTGGTGGGGGTTTTGTTTGGATTGATTTGGTTTGGTTTGGTTTGGATTTCTACTTTTTTGGGTGTTGTTTAATTTTGATTTCTGAGTTTGTTTGCTTTATTGGGATTTTGTTTTTATTTTGTTTTTTTTTTTCATTTTCGTTTGTTTTGGAGAAAGGTTTTTAACATTGGGTGGGTAGGAAGAGGGAGAGCATCTAGAAGGACTTGGGGGAGAGGAGAAGAATATAATCAAAACATGTAAATTTAAAATTCTTTTACATAATAAAAAGAAAAAAATTAGATGAAATTTTAATTGCACTCCAACTACATGAACATGTCATTTCCATTGCGAGCTTAGAGAAAAGAACATGTATGTCCTGGTTTTGGTGTCTCAGTCCCTTACTACCAACTGAGATGGACTTTGCCACCTTGAGTTTGAAATACATGGTAGAGAGTAAGTCCTTAGAATTTAGTGAAAAAAAAATGATGGTGCTGTTTACTTCCTATATGAACCTAGATTAAAAAGTGGGACAAAGTAAATACAATGTGTCCCCTGGTTTTCTTAATTTTAGCAATCCACATTCTGCCTTTGACATGAATTTTGGAAATGAGAGTAATACATTAATTACAAATGATTACAGGGGTAAAAGAAATCCAGCGAAGATAGACAAACCAGAGACCAATAATCTACATAAGATTTGAATGTCTTTTATAAATCTATAACTTTTTATTAATATAGAAAAATGCCACATATATAGTTTCTTAGAAATTTTAAGAAATAATATACATATACATGCCCACATATAAAGAAATATTATAGTATACCTATTATGTGCTATTTAAAAATATGGGGAATATATTAAGAAACAACACACAAAATTTCTGCACCTGTGGAATTTACATTAATTCAAAGAGGGGTAGAAGGAAGGAAGGAGAGGGGGAGAAAGAACAAATAAGAGAAGTTTATAGTGAGTGAGTTACAGACAATTATTGAGGGAAAGACCAGGGAGTGTCAAGGCTTGCTTCCTCTGTAGAAAGAAAGCCACCACCATCATATCTGTAACAAAGTGACTGTTGATTGTACTATTCAAATGAGAAGAGAGCATTTTCAGTGATAAGAACATTACAAGTCAGCCACTTGTATTCAAAGCACGTGAAGATTGTTTTTCTTAAACAGAAACCCAGCCCTGATTGTCTTAGCCCAAAACAGAAAATAGGTACCCAATGACAGCCCTTTTGAGTGTGTAGATGAAGTATCTTCCAATATCCCTACCCTGTCCAATGGTATGTGACCATGGAAACCTTGCCCCAGAGACTGCAGCTACTTCCACAGAGGTAGAAACTCCTTCCTGTCCCCCAATCAACTAAACCAATTCTCCAAAGTTGTTTCCAGGTGTGTTTATTGGGCAGCAACTAGCCAACAGTAAATACTATCTTGTTGGGGGAAAATGCATTCTGGATGTTAAAGGAAGATTCTCAAGCACATCTATTAGTTCACAATCAAGGACATATAGACATAGAAATCCTGCCTCCTCTGCCTGTAATGTGATGAGCGAGAAGTAGATGAATGACATTGGGAAAATACTTTAGAACCCAAACAGATTTTACCATGCAGTAGCTCTGAGCATGTAGACTTGGTACTTGAATTCCAATAGTCTTGGTTTCTAGAGTAAATAGATGCCAATAAACCCATTCATGGGGATTTCATGAGGGTTGAATGAGGTGAGATATAGAAAGGCCCAGCATCCAATGTTCACTCAAGACGTGGCAACTCTCCTTGTCCTAATACCATTCCTCCCATGTTCTCAGTTTTGCCTGCAACACCATTTCCAGATTTACTTCTCTTCAACTTAATGACAGTCCTTCCTTCTTGCATCATTGCTTTCTGTCCAGAGTTATGTTAGTGCCACTACTTTATATCAACGACAAGAATTCCTCCCTAACACCTACTTACTCAAAAGCTTCCATTTATTTATGTATTTATTTATTGTATATTTAATTTGAAAACATTCTACAAGTATCATTTGCTGCATATCTATTTTGTATAAAAGTTGCCCTGGATGTTACAAGTATTATAATATCATGCAATCTTTATAGCAATTGATGCAATATTATGTACTGGGGACTCTAAGGCTCCATAGGATGATACAATCAATGTACAGAGTGAAAAAGTTGGTGCATTTAAAAAAACACTCCTTGTCTATGGTATTATAATATTCAGTTAAGGTTGCACAACATGTGTGCCCTTTTGGTATACTCAGAGGTGGAAAATGACAACAGAAAAAAAAAGCACACATGCAGGAAGTGAAATGAATCAGAAAGGAAAACTGTTCTGCACAAAGATCACCTGATCAAACCTCCAATTTGCCCCTTAAGAGAATGTATTTTAAGTCCATATTCCTGAAAACAGAATTTTTAACACAAGACTCTATTCTCCATGGCCTTTTATTTTATTTTATTTTATTTTTTTGAGCCTAACTGTGGTTGAAATGGGATAACCTGGGAGATCTGGGAGATGCATCTGGTCTCCAGGTGCAATGAAAAGAGCACATCCAAGACGAGGCTCAACCACTGTGGCACCACAGTGAATCTTGCAGCACTGCAGACACTGTGGCATGTAGTAGGCTCCCCACTGAAGCGAAAGGCAGCTCATACATCCTTATCTATCTTTGGCTTGTTTGGTTTAAGAAGGAAAAAAATAAGAGAGGTGACAATGTGCACTCCCCTTTGCGACATGCAACGTGTCGTCAAATACTTCAATCCCACTCACACTTGGAGTAATTTCCATTTGGGTTTGTCTCTTCCTTTGAGATTTGTCATATAGACAGTATGAGATTAGTGTCTAATACATAGTAGGGAGCAGCCAGGCTTCCACTTCACTTGTCTCATTAAAATGAAACCAGAGCAAATAAACTTAATTTAACAGAGCTTCTAAGCATCAGCATATGAGGGGTATTGTTCTTGTTTGTTTTATGTAAAGGAATTCTACTTTCTGAGGAACCCCCTTGTAACCCACATGATAGATTCAAATATGTAGGTTTTACATGAGTTTCTATGTCCACAAGTTGCATAAGCCCCAGGTGTTCAGACTGCCTCATGGTTCTGCCCTCAACAGGTGCAATAACATTATGTCTGCTTTGCCATGAGCTTACCCATGCTAAAGTTTCCTAGCTTGGCAATAATAAGGTACAAGGGCTTTTGCCTTAAGATAGTTGGTTCTGCCCCTACTTTGGCCTGCACCTGAAAGACTCTCAGTCTTCAAGCAAAATGAAAAGGAAGCATTGAAAAGACAAGAGAAGAGAGGGAGGATTCAGAAAAGGAAGAGGAAAAGAACAGATTAGATGGAGGCTTTGAGAGAAGGAAAAGAAAAAAAGATTACTCACAAAATGTTGAGGACTGGAGAGATGCCTCAGCTGTTAAGAGCATCGACTGCTCTTCCGAAGGTCCTGAGTTCAAATCCAAGCAACCACACGATGACTCACAACCATCCATAATGAGATCTGATGATCTCTTCTGGGGTATCTGAAGACAGCTACAGCGAGCGAGTGGGGCCGAAGCAAGAAGAAAAAGTGTCTGAAGACAGCTACAGTGTACTTACATATAATAAATAAATAAATCTTTTAAAAAAATGTTACTTGAAAAACAGACACTTGATAGAATCATGGTCACTGTTCTAACACTGAATCATGGAAGGCTCACAATGAGGTTTATTTTAACTGTGAAATATGTAGGTTTGGGACAAATTATTTTATTGTAAAGAGACAAATGCTGCACAATGGATGTTTCTTTTCTTTTCCTTCATGTTAACATTTGTGGGTAGATTCACCCTAAATCACGTGAAGTTATAGTTATCAACCATGTCCAATTAAAAATGCTAAGCCAGTTTCATCTGGAGAGATACACTGACTATATATATATATATATATATATATATATATATATATATATGATAAATTAGTTATTGTCAAAGAGTGGCACCTATTACTGTGCTTATACAACAGTGTCATCTAGTGGACACTGGCCAGGCAAGTTGTAAAATGATTCCTGAAGGGTCTTATTTAAAATGAGCTACTCTTAAATGAAAATATGCTTTGTCTCTTCAATTTCCTGAAATTAAAGCAATTCAAATAATTATTTCTAATCCAGCCCATCATTTCAATTCCTTTTTTTTTTTTCTTCTTTTTTTTCCTTCTGGAAAAAATCTAAGGGACCGAGAACTTTTATGCTTGCAGAAAGAAAAAAATAATAATTTTAAGATAATTTCTCTCCTGTGATAGCAAAGAACAAAAGAAAATAACGAAATGTCTGTAACAAGTAGATATTAGTGGATATGTAGCAACTAGGGGAGGGGGTGGGGGCTGAAAGACTAGCAGGCAGGAGTCTAATTTTGAAATCTAGGTGAATTACAGCTTCATCAACCACAAAACAAAGGAAGTGGACAGGAGTTTTGTTGTCTTATTTCCACAGATGTGGCCATCTTCCCCCAGTGCCTTTTTGCTACATGTGTGCAGAAGAGATGGCTCTTTTGAAACAATTCTCCCAAAGCCCATCACAGTTCTCTGAAGGCTTAATTGTCATTTGTTTGAGTATTCAGTTTCTGTTTTATGAAGCCACTTTCCTTTACTTCTTGTTCTCTTAGGAATCAAATACTAGAGATATTTAAATGAGTACCATAATGTATTCTATAATTTTGGACTCTCTCTAGACCATTTATTAAAAATGTGGAATTCCTATATTTGCTGAAAAAATGCAAGCTGAGCTTTTAAAGATATCATCAATATATGCATAAATAATTGTTTTAAAGAACCAGCACATGTGATTTTTTTCTTATTAATCAATTATTAGGAAGCAGTCCTACTAGTCTTCTATATTAAAATCCTTCAAAGGTGAAGCTTTGAATTCGTGTGTGTGTGTGTGTGTGTGTGTCTTTCAAACAAAGAGGGAAAGAGGCACATAAAGCTACAGAGAATTCCACATTTTCTGTCTTCCCACTAAGTATCTAAGGTTGTATTCCAGTTCCCCTCAATGAAATGTTGGTGCCACTTTGAGTATCATGAATAGCATCCTCTTTTTAGGCTTAAAAATGATAGTGATGTGGTACTAAGTTGATTTCCCTTCGGTTTGGCACAATGCATTTCACCCTGCATTTTAAGGTGTTTAAAGTGCTCCTAGGATGGAATACTTAATGTGATCAAATGTAATGTTTAATGTTTTAATGGATGGTTTTTTACATGGTACCATACTCCTGTGTTGCTGACACAATGAAGGCTCTTGCTTGAATATACATCCATACTATCAAGAAAGGTCTGGTAGATATGCACATTGTTGTGTAGAATATCACTATTACCTACTCCATACAGAAAATATTTATTTGCTTCTCAAATATTAGCATCTTACCTTTAATTTTTAAACTGGGTAATATACACAGATTAAGCAAAACTTCAACCTGCATTGTGGATGTAATTTTAACTGAATATGAAGTCAAAATTGGAATGTTTTTGGTGTTTCTATATAGTATAATTACTATATAGAATGCAAACACCACTAATTCTCCATAGTATAAACATGCCATATCAAAAATGTCTTATATATTTAAGCACATTTTTATGTAGAGAAACCCTGAGTTTTTAAATGTTTGAACATGTAAGCCAATGTACTGGACATTTCAAAGACATGATGACTACAAGTTAGATTATTAAGTTATATTTGAATAGACAAATGAGCATCAAGGGCTGGATTTGACATTTCATCTGAACCTTATACCACCCATCAGCATTTATTGAACATTTGCAATAATTTACAATAATTTTATATGAATAATAATCACCAAGGGTGTGGTGAGAGATACTATGTTCTATAATGTTACAATCTGCTGAGGAGATAAACTATAAACTCCTAGAAAATAAATGGTAATGCAAAATTTAAATAACAGTTCAGTTTGATGGGATAAATATCCTGGAGAACCACCTGATCACTTATCATATGAAGGACTTTTGCATCCATGTGGAAGAGTACTATTCAAAAATTCCTGGGGGACAAATCTAATTAAGAGCTTCGTAGGGCAAATGAAAATCAGGAGAGAGTAATTTATACCATTGTCGTCAATATCCTCTTGCTTTCCATATCTATTTTGGTTTCAGCTGTAAGCCAACACTAAAATCAGACTTTTCACTGACAACAAAAGGAATTTCCTTGATTAATGTGGAAATATCAGTTTCTCGGGAAACTCATTCCCTCTGCACAGCCTCTTAGAATTACACAGCAGCACATGGCATGAGTAGTCATCATTCAGAATACCAAGTAGGTGGCTGGAGAGATTTCTCAGCAATTAAGAGCACTGACTACTCTTCCAGAAGACCAGGATTCAGTTCCCAGAACTCATGTGACATCTCACAGCCATTTTTAGACCTTGCCCCAGTGTCTGAGACGCTGTCTTCATACCTCCGTGGACACAAAGCAGACATGCGGTATGTGGTTTTACTGTAGGCAAAGAGCAATACACACATAAAATAAAAGATACATCTAAAAACAAATTTATCAAAGGAAACTAAGCAGACTTCTAGTATCTTGAGAGAACATCATGTGCCAGGGATTCAGGATTTTAATGAACTCTAAGGTACCTTTTGAAATAGAGACTTCTTGAAATACTGAATCTGATCAATATCTAAACATTTTTATGTAACATTATTTGTTTGTTTAGTTGGTTGTTGGTGAGAGTGAATGAGACATCCCCATCCATCCTAATCCATATAAGCCTGGAACTAACTATATAAGCAGCTAGATTTGAGCTCAAAGGGATCCTCCTGCTTCAGTATCTCAAGTTCTGAGATAACAGGCATGAACTACCATGCCTGGGAAAAAGAAAGAAAGGAAAGGAAGAAAGGAAGAAAGAAAGAAAGAAAGAAAGAGAGAGAGAGAGAGAGAGAGAGAGAGAGGGAGGGAGGGAGGGAGGGAGGGAGGGAGGAAGGAAGGAAGGAAGAAAAAAAGAAAAGAAGGAAGGAAGAAGGGAGGGCAGAAGGAGGGAAGGAGAGAAGGAGGGAGGGAAGAAAGAAACACAGGAAGGAAAGAAGCAAGGAAGGAAAGAAGGAAGGAACAAAGGAAGGAAAAGAAAAATAATTATATATTATTTTGCACTCAAATTATCTCTTTATTTTGTTTTATTTCTGAAATATTAACATGTAACTAATAGCATCATTTTCAACTTGCATGGAAACAGTTTCTTAAAGAGCATACTCTATATAAGCCTGCATCAGCTGACTAATATGAGATTTTCATAGTTCTATAGGTTAAAGTTGTTCTTCTCTAACAAGTTCTATTAAAGATGTAAGACACTAACAAACATATTATGGAAAGTTAGTAATTATTTTTATTTATTGTTAGTTTGTTGAGATAGGATCTCACTATGTAGACAAGGCTGGCCTCAAATTCACTTTCTCCCCTGTCTCAGCCGCCAATTGTTGAGATACGTTGGTTAACTTTTATATCACTATCATCCTAGTTCTGAGTTCAAAGTAAGATTTTAATACAAATGATACATCATTTTCCCTTGAACATGGCATTATGATTTATAAAACAGGCTACTTTAGTTTTAGAAATAAATGATCCCAATATTTAATAGCCTATTATTTGATTTACACTTTAATTAAATCGTCACGTTTTCTTAAAGTAGAAGTCTGTTCTTTATCAAATATTTATGCTCTAGGAGGATACACAGAGTCTTACAATTGTGATTTAAAATAGATATTTGTAAAAAAATAATGAATAAATAGAAACCATTCTATGGCATTCTTTCTCTTTAGAAACAGTCTCAATATGTAAAGTGCTCTGAAACTTACAGAGATCTGTCTGCCTCTGCCACATGAGAGTACCAGGTGCTTAGCTAAGGCTTATTTTGAAAACAAGTTTTGAATTTTAAATGGTGGACATGAAAATTATTGAAGGACAAGGTATGAAAGGTAACAACCCTCTCAAGTGACCGCTGGGAAATTCAGTCATCCTTATGTTTCAATTTACTCATTTTTTCAATCACTAATTTAATGACTATGTGGATAAGTAGCTGTTATTTAGCCAGGAGCCTACATTAATCTCCAGGTAGTAACAAAGCAATGGGAAGCACACATGTCAATACATGGACCTAAATGAACTCAGTATTCTCCTTGTCCACAGTGTCAGGGGCAGTGTGGATGGAGGACAGACTTTCTTAGCTCACCTTACTACTCTGGAGACACCCAAAATCTTGCCAGGACTGTTTTGTTCATAATGTCAGCCTGAGGCCAGTGAGGCCTATATCACTGATCTTTTCTAGGTTCACGTCAGAGTTGCTGGTAACTCATAGCATCACATAAACAGTATTCATTTAAAGTCATCAGGTCTCTTTATTGAGTTCTGCTGATGGAAGCAATATTTTTGATGTGTAAAGTTTGAAAATTATAAATGAGTTCTAAGAGGAATATTTGGAGGGCTGGGGATGTGGTTTGTTTAGGAGGATACTTGTCTAGCATGCACAAAGCATTGAGTTCTGTCTCCAGCATCATGTAAAACAGGCATGATAGCATAAGCCATACCCAGGAGCAGAAGAAGGAAGACTGGTGTCAATGGTTTAATACCGTCTTTGGCTATGTAGAAGTTCAATGACAGTCTGTACAACATAAGTCTACTTAATATAATAATGTTCATAAGTCTATTGACAATGGCCTATGTTACATGCCCAATAAATAAATAAGAAGAAAATTTTGGATTGCTATAATCTAATTCCCAGTGAATCATTGCTTATTCATTATTTTTCTTCTCTGTTTTATACATACATACATAAACTAACATATACATATATTTAGCAATGTATCCATTTTTAACTTTTACATATATAATTCAAATGTTTTGTTAAAATACACCTTATAAAATATGCAAATATTTATATTTTTCCACACAAATCTCATTTATGTATTTATATTTTCTCCATTCATATGTGCAAAGAGATATGAAGGTATATTTTATTTTTACCTCAACACTACATAAACACACAATTTTTGTATATTTTTCCATAATTAAGAATCTATTGTGAAACAAGTTCTTTCAATGTGTCTTTCAAGTATGTCTTTCCTGAAGGAAACACTAGGAGAGATTATCCAAAGGGCAGGGAGGAAGCACTCTCTCCTATGAGCCCTGGGTGCATCCATTTCATGACTCAAGGGACAGAAGCTCTGGGTACTCTGCCATTATACTGATGCCTGCTATCACGTTTCTTGCAAACGAGAGCTCAGCTGCACACAGCACTCTCCTTATTGTGCTCTAGGGATGTCTATGAAGTGTCCACCACCCCTATCTACATCATACTTTGGTGGCAACATGAGTTTTAGAATTCAGATGTCAGAGAGTTGCTTATTTTTTGAAATTTAAATATTGTTTCCATCTAAAAGCTGTCTACTGGGCATGTCAAATTGAGAAACAAATTACATCCATTTTTCCTTATATATCTATAAAATGAATAATCTATTCCCAGATTATACAGAAAAACGTCATTGGTTTCCTTGCTCCAGTTGACATTTTAATGATGCTTACCTCCATCCAAAAGAATGGACTAACTTTTGCAGGTTGATGAAACGGGAGAATATTTGACAACTTCTCTGATGGTATTAAAGACTTACTTAACTATCCAATTAAGCTTAACTCTGATGCTTTACAGTGCCAAATATGGTACCCTGGATATGAAACACATTTAGCTAATTACATGTCATGTACTTATAGTGATATATACATGATTATTATATTAGATTGTTTTCTACTGTTGCAAAAAAAAAATCTGAGGTTGGATACATGTAAATTTTACATGCCCAGTATACACGTTTTACAATCTTGAAGGTTGGAAGTCTAAAACATATGGCTCTGCCTGATGACTCCGTGGTTATATCAGGTTGTGGTAGATAGTATCAAGAGTTTTTGTAAGGAGGAGAGGTTTCCTGGGAAGATGAGCAGCCAGACAAGAGAGAGTATAGTCTTCATTCTCACAATAATTCTCTCACTAAATAAACTCCCATGAGGAGTACTTTAAACATTTCCAAAGAGCAATGTCTCAAATGCCTTTGAACTAGATGCCGCTTACAATCTTAGGAACCCTTCTCTGGCTGTTTGGTCACCTGAAATGTTGACTTTTAAATCAACTCTGAGATTTCCCTTTTAGAAGGTGATTAATCTTAGCTTTATAATGGTTTCTCTCCCGTGATGTGCAAAGCAAAGTCGATAATAATGTCTGTATTTTTAGAGTTGCTTAGAAAGAGTTTGGGATTAATCAGAAAAGAATTTCTGATCCCAGTGATGGATACAGGATCTAATTGAGGTGGTTCTAACTAGTTGATCTGATCATCTCCAAACGGGAAGGTCCATGTGCAAATCAATAATGTGCAAAGTTGGTCATTATCTCTCTGAATTCTTCTCTAGCAGAGAAATTAGAATTCGGTGTTCACTTCCTATGGTTTAAACAAAGCTCTGATGCAGCTTATTTCTGTTCAAATTTAAATAATATAGCACAACCAAACGTATCTCCTTTCTCTCTAGAGCCAGTGCCTTCTTCTTAGATTTCAGTTCAGCCCGAGCATTTTTGACATAGGAAGTCTAGATCACTGGAATTACAAATTTTTCAATCAAGCTAAACAGAAAGAGACCCGAGGATTTTAAAGAGGTCTCAGGATGGTGTTTTTGCATCCTGATCTCCGATCTTGCTGGGGCAGCTTCACTATAGGCTTACACATTCTTCCGTAGAAGGAAAGATGTGCAGAGCCACGTCCATGGCTTCATGTTCGTCTTCACTGCAATGCACCTTTCTACAGAATTCTTTTTAGACACATTGAAACCAACAGGAAAAAAAAAAGTTCTAAGGAATAGGATTGCTATAGCAACACCCTACATTTCTCATCAAGTTTGGTCTTGTGTGGATCATCACATTAAAGCTTGTTTTTTCAGCTTGGTGAAAGCCACGGCTGTAATCTTCAGTGTGAAAAAAATCTCTTTGGCCCATCCAGAAGTTAAAAATAGGAAAGTATCATTTGAATTATTTCACGAACATAAAAATCTGGGATTGCAGTTCCTTCACAGATGGAATTAACCCACGGAACGCCGGCATTTGGACCACTTGCATTTCCCCCTTATGGTTCCAAATTGGATTCAGTTCTTGTCCTTGCAACTTATTATTTGTTGAGTGCAGACCAAATACTGAGTTTTCATCTAAACAAAAGGTACAGCACTCTTCTCCTTCAAGAGCACAGGGTAAAAATAAAAGCACAATATTGAGCCTGGACAAAGTGTGTTCAAGAGAGAAAGAAAGAGACACAGATGGAGACAAACAGAACAGGAGTAAGTGTTTTGTTTTTTAACAAGAAAATTAGTCTATCTTAGATGTGTCCCAGCCAATAAAAGACCACATTTAAGAAGCTCTAGTACTTGAGGGTGTCTCTTCATGGTGAATTGACAGTGTTTTTAAAACAAGAATTCTAGGAAAAATAATACACATTTAGTGAGTTTTTTTCACATTTTTTTTTTCAAATTGCGCAATAGTCCTTGTTTGAAACCTTTCTGTATCAAACACCTGGCAGAAAGCATGGTTTCACAAACGTAGCAACTGTGAATATTAGAGGTGGCCTATCAAATTGATTCTATGGTGCCTATTCTAAAATTCAGACACATTCTCAGTCTAAAGAAGCATCAAATTTATTGTTACACATTCTTTGTTTTCCCTAATGCACTACATTAAACTGCATGTTGCAGATTAAGGTCGTACATAATTGTTAGTTAGGAAAGCTAACACTGCAAATTAATAATAGTGAAAATAATACAGTTTGACACTTTTCAAAGCAACAGGGAAACTTCCTTGTTGTTATGAAAGCATCTAAACTCAAATTACAAATACAAATTTAAGGAAAAATTCAGTATAAAGTGGTCATAAAATTATGCTCTGAAATTTATAGGAATCCATGAAGAATATGAAATATGACCCTGTAGAAATGCATGATTATATCCGTTGGCACAGCTCTTTAAATAAAGATTTTTAAAGTACTTAACAGTCCATAAAAATACATGTATAATTAACATTGATCATTTTTGAAGCAGACATGGGTGGAATTTATGTCTTGTTAGTATCATCTGGAGTGAGGGCTTTGGTTTGTTTTATATAATAAAAGAGAGTCATTATTTTTAAATTGCAAATGTTCTTCCCCTGGCCCTGAAACAGACAGTCAAGCAACTGACATATTTTCACAGCCCTTGGCAGTGATACATGCAATTTTAATCATGGATATTAATTCCCTTCTTCAAGCCACTAGCCCACCCCTTTAACTACTCTATTACTTCAAACTGCTATTTATTTCATGCCATGAGCACTGATGCCTGAAAATTAAACTATAGATATTTATTATTTTGCTGCTTTTGCCTCAGTGCATAAAATTTCCACTTGTACATTGTTAAGGGGTAAAAAGCTCATCACTTCATCATGGGTTTATCATCACATGACCTCCATGTTGTGGCAATTGAATATTATGTAGTTTTGGCATAAAGATATCAGCTAGCATAGATGAGCTACAATAACTTGTGACAGGAAAGATGATTGCATAGTCCCAACAACTGTACAATAGCCTCCAATGCTCTAGAAAAGTCAATATGATACATAGCAACCTCAACTGATATCACCTGAAAGCTAGGCACCTGCAATGGAAAGAGTAGACATTTGATTGTTTGTAAAAGACATATTGGGTTGCAAGGTATTTGTCAACTATTACTATGTAAAAAAAAAACCTTTTTATTATGAATTGTCTACCTCAAGAATATACTGATGGGAAGTCTGGCTTTCCCCCAAAACAACCTTTAATTATAGTTATGTTTTTTTCTTTCTTTCTTTCTTTCTTTTTTTTTTATCTTGACATTCTCGAAACTGCCCTCCTGGCTAGTCTTCAGTAAGTACCATCTGTAAGTTTTGATCACAAACTAACTGGTCCTAGAATCTGCTTGGCTAAAAGCATTGCGAGTCATTTTGGGAAAAGTCAAGCATAGTCGATTTTCACAGTCTTGAAACTTGAAATGATTTCTTCTAGCTTTCAGGAAGAAAAAAAAAAATCTGGCATGAAATTCCGTGTTAGAAATTTTCAAATAAAGATAGAGGGGAAACTAGAATGTATGCAGCAAATAGAAAGAACCTACACTAGAAATCGGAGTGTTCGAGAAATAGAACTTGTCAAGAAGAAAGAAATTTGTATCATTCTTGTCAGTTCTGCCTAATTATTTATATGTAAAGTATGATAAATCTGTATTTCTGAAGCATGTGCAAGAATCAAAAGAAATGGATATTATGTTAATGATTATAAAAAATGGTGGGAAGCTTCTTTGAATTAACCAGGGTCTTAAATAGCTAAGATATCTCTAGCTAAGAGCAAGAAGTGGAGAATTCCATGCCTGCATCCTTCTATCAGAGACTAAGTTTCTAGCCCCTGACCTGGGTCACTCACCTCCACACAGAGGAGTTTGTACAGAAGTTCCTTTTTTTGAACAATCTCAGTTACTTTGTTTTTGACAAAACCATTTCTCAGAAAAATGGGAAAGTGTCTGTTGAAACTGGAATTCAAAGGAAAACTACTGTTTATATTAAGCTGATTCATGTGCCTTTGGGATTAACTTCCCTAATCCAAGAATTAAATTAAACATGGAGTCTCTTATCATTTCAAATCATCAACCTTTCTTTCTTCAGTGTCATTCTACAAATATGCAGTCCCAATTCAGTGCCAATGCTCAAAACTAGGCATATTTTACCTTCTGGGAAGTAAGAGGTTCTTATAAATCTGTATCATCTAATGTCAGGAAATGTTTGTGAAATATCAAAACTTGAATGTACAAAGAACCTCATTACAATTAAAAGGGCTATGCCAGGAATCCTTTGTGTGCCACATCATTGGCTGACCTCAGTCTCCTGAGGACCCTCCAGATCCTTCTGGAAATGCACATAGACTGCTAAGAACACAACTACTCTTTCTAATGAATTTCATTATGGCATCAATAATTTTGATAATTTAAAGATATGGAGGGAATTTTAGATCATACTTACTCATACCTATTTTCAACTTCCTCTTGTTTAAACGTGTCAACAAAAAAAGGTTTTTTTTTTTTAAAAAAAAAGCTTATTATAATTTTAATAATATTATGCTATACTACTGAGAATAGCTACTGTATAGTTAGGTTTTACAACTGTTTGACATCCTGCTACCTATTGACTGCTACACTGAGCACCTCTTCATCATTATCATCATCACCAATCATAGATATCATCATCTATGATATTTATTGAGTATTAAACTGGGCATGCATTCTCTATTAAGCCAACACATAAATTTTCTCAGATAGAACTTCAAAAATGTCTAATAAGAAGAGCCTCCATTCAAATCTAGTCCTATATCTTATATCTTAGAAGCTCCTGAATAATTCATAATACGATTTAAAATTCCATAAAATTGCTAAACTCTCCCAAATCTTTTATATTTGAAAACAAATACACAATCTGATTCATTCCAGGCCTAGTCTCTAGTCAAAATTTCAATTTGAACTCAAACTCTCTGGAAATCTCTGCAGTCATCTCTCAAGAGAGCTCCCTCTACTGAAACGACCCTCATATATTGTTTCCTATCATTTTCTAATTAATTTTTTTTACTAACAATTAAAGATACAAGAGAAATTCACATCAAGCAATAGCACATTCCCCATATTATTGGCTCCAGCCATTTTATGTCCCTTTTAGCCATCCTTACCTTTTTACTATGGCAACAAAAGTCATCACCCCTTGTCTCTATATGAGTTAGACACTGCACACCAGGAAATCTCTCCATGATATGAACTTTGGAGGCTGTGTCTGAGTCTCAAGTGGCTTAGAAATTTTTAAGAGCAAATCATTATTCTCCCTAGAAGAAATTATGGCAAATATAATTTTCTCTTCTTCTCATGTGTAATTCACTCAAAATTATTCAAATAGTATCAGCATTTCATATTCTGAAAATGTGCATAGAACATTGCTTCAAAAAAGAGGGGTTGGGGGAGAGGCACATTAGTTTTTAAGCTGTAATGCCAGTGGAATTATTTCACATACTCACTTTTAATCTTCTATTTCTCCAAGAAGAAATGCTTTATAAATGCAGTGATAACATTAACCAGGCAGTCTGTAACAATTACTCCTAAAAATCTGTATGGTTTGCACTATACTCTCCCCAAAGGCCTTGTGAACATTTTTAGATAAAACGATACATACCTAGTTTTGCTTCAGAGAACACAAGGCTGGAGTCTTCCAAAACAAGCCCTTCTCTGAAATCCATTAATTTAATTCTGTTAATTTAATTTCACCAGCTGTAGCATGAAGCTTGAGAAATAATTAGATAAAACTAAACAAAATGGCATTCTGGTTTCCTTTGTTTAAAGAAGAAGAACAACAACCACAACAAAAACTCTTCTCTTAAAATCCAATAATGCCTCTAGCCTACGCATTGGGCGTCTGTGTGGTTCTGATGAATATATAAGCCATTCAGTGCAAAGTACATATCTCTAAATAAAGAAGCAATATTGTTTTGGCCTGGTGTGAAAACTAGCTGAATTATTATCAGCAGTCTGAAAGGCTACATAAGTTAACATTTTTTCAAAAAGAGACTAAGAGATACTTAATCAGTGCTGACAAATGTGAAAAAATTAAATATATGCTAATGTATTTTATGCTTTAAATAGTGACTCTCATCCTTTTCACCCATTGTATGGTCCCTGAAGAAAATCTATCCATTGCTTCTGAAAGCCTTCCCCATGTGAGGAGTCCCATCTTTACTATGGAGTGGGGACTAGTTTCTATATTGCTTCTATAACTCTACACCTCTAAACTGTTCTTTCTAGGACTAATGTTGCCCTCCAAAACTTAATTGGTTGGAATCCTGTGTTGACTCACAGGGGTTAAAATGCTTGCAGGATAAACTACTCACCCATTAATTTTTCCAAGGCATCAAGGCATCATTTAGTACCTGGAAAGAGGTAATTTAGCACATGGTACTTGGTAGGAGCCACTGACTGAGCAGTTTATTCCTAGGGAGAGTGTAACTCACCCTGGTTCACTAGAGAAACAGCCTCCTATTATAATCAGGATTATTATCCCCCAATTACTCCCATTTCCTGACTGAGAGTCTCGGCAACAGCTAGGGGCCTCATTTATAAACAACCTGTACTGGAGAACACCCGTGATGCTCTCAATATGAAAGCACAGGCACACAGTTTATCTTTGGGCATATTATTATTATGTTATATGTATTCAGTGCATTTTCTCCAGAGAGATGAATGCATTTTATGAAGTTTAAATAACCAGTAGGTATAAATCTATGCCACTGTCTGTAAGTTATTTAATAATAATAAACAACAACTCGAGGGCAGAGAACTGGAATTGTTTATTTATCGTTAACACATGAGAAGAAAAGGACATTTCAATAGCTGAGAAAGTACTAATTTGAATTCCTTTCTTTCATTTTTTTTTTGTTTACTATAGAATTAACTAAATTTGTGTGTTCAACACTTCCATTGCCCAAAATAAAATAGTCTGCTATTGTGATGACTATTTACTCAATAATGATATTGACTGGCCACTGATACTGTATTTTAATGTATAATAGCACATGAAATATATTTAGCTTCATTCCAGATAATTTTAAATTTTCATGATCAACATTTCCTTGAAATATATATATATATATATACATATACATATATATTATATACATACACATATATATGCGTGTGTATGTACAATTCCATTCCTACTCCTTCCTTTCTAGGCAGTGCCTTAATTCACGAGGGCCTCTAGTCCACAGGCTGCATTCTTCTTTAATTCTTTGATCCCCAACCTTCTTATGTATTATTTATCTCCAGGGTTTCCTGAATCACCTTACATATGGCAATATCAGTGCTGTAGTGTAAAGTCTATGATATATGCTGGCCCCACAGACTTATTCTGCTATAAACAACTGAATACATCAGGATAAAAGGTTTCTTCCATTTCTCTTCATATCTCAGTCAAATTAAATGATCTGCCTGAAACAGAATCAGAGTAGATAAACTTAGCAGTGGGCCACTTGCTTAGCAAGGGGGAGGTTCTAGGTTCCATATCATTACTCCAGTCATACGACAGGAAAAACTGGAATTTGACCCTCTCCTGTAGACTGCATTCACTGTGGCAATCCTAATTTATACCTATTATCCATAGCTTATTATTAATGCTGTCTTTTTGCTTTCAAAATCCTTACTTTGATATTACGGTTTTCACTCATGCACCTTAAGAACATTTACTCCCATGTAAAATTTGCAAATAGTAATGGATTCCACATTGCACATAGGTGGAATAACAACTCTAAGTGATCTGGCAATGTGGACAACATGTAGCACTTTATAGTTCACTTAGGCTGCTGAAGAAAATGACTTCATGAATGGTATTGGTTATTTTTATAGTGTTATTTATTATCTCTTATCTCTTTTATACTTTAGCCCCAGCCCTGAATGTTCTCGGTCAAACAAATGTGTAGATGTTTGTATCGTCACCACAGAGTCATAGATAGTCTTAGCTAAGATGTTGGCAGGTTCTTTCAATCTTACACAGGAACCTTTCTCCCTCTTTGCACCAAGTATCTACAAGCCAGTGCCCACATGTGTAACTGTTGCCTGGAGTGATTATCAGCATCAGCACTTTCCTTCAGCCTGCTTGAAGCCTAGTGGTTGGAACCACTAGGGCCTGACCTGGCTTATCTCAAGTATTGTAAGAATTGGGTATGCTTAGACTGACAACTCTGGAGCTTCACTGAAGAGCCATGTCATTGGGTTTTGATCCCCCCTTGGTAGGTAATCATATAGACTCCTCCATATGTTCTTATATATATAAGACAAAAGGGCCTAAGGAAGGCTGAAGAACCATATTCATATTGGGTTGACGTTAAGCTGGTTATTTCTAGACTTTCAAATCCAACATTAGGACAAGTGCTTCTTACTCCTTGGACAATATAGAATAACCACTACCTTTACCTTCCTCCTTGTTATCTTCCTCCCAACCACTCTCGAGTGGATTACATATAGTAACCTCTATCTTGTTATGAACAAGTGCTTTTGCTTTAAGATAGGAAAGTGCTTTCCTGAAGAAAGTGCTTAGCCAAGAAGAGCCCATACTGCCCTTTCTGAGGGGCTGGTTTTGGTTCTCAGAACTCAGTTCAAGAAGGAATCAGATGCTTCTGGCTTTCATAGGCTTCTACATTCTTGGTAGAACACAAAGACACACAGAAACATGTAATTAAAAATAAATCTTTTATTAATCATTTTATTTACTTACATTTTAAATGATATTCCCCTTCCCAAGTACCCCTTCCCCAAGTCCCTCAACTTATCCCCCTTCTCCCCACTTCCTTTTGCCTCTATGAGGGTGGTCCTCCACCCATTCACCCACTCCTGCCTCACCACTCTACCATTCCCCCTATTCTGGAGCATTAATCCTCCACAGGACCAAGGGCCTCCCTTTCCATTGATGTCAAATAAGGCCATCCTCAGTTAAATATGTATCTGGAACCATGTTCTTTGGTTGGTGGTTTAGTTCTGGGATCACTGGGTGGTCTGGTTAGTTGATATTGGTTCTTCCTAGTGGGTTGCAATCCCCTTCAGCTCCTTCAGTCCTTCCCCTAGCTCTTTCATTGGGGTCCCTGGGCTCAGTCTGATGGTTGGCTGTGAGTATCTGCATCTGTATTGTTCAGGTACTTGTAGAACCTCTCAGGGAACAGGCATACCAGGCTCTTGTCAGCAAGCACTTCTTAACATCAGCAATAGGGTCAGGTTTGGTATCTATAGATAGGATGAATCCATAGGTGGGGCGTTCTCTGGATGGCCTTTCCTTCAGTCTCTGTTCCAGTTTTTGTCCCTGTCATGCTCCACTATGTTTATGGAAGTATTATTTATAATATTCAGAAGCTAGATAAAACCCAGATGTCCCTCAACAGAAGAATGGATACAGAAAATGTACCAGTGGTACATTTACAGGATGGAAGACTACTCAGCTATTAAAAATAATGACTTCATAAAATCTGCAGGTAAATGGATGGAACAAGAAAATATCATCCTGAGTGAGGTATCACAGACCCCCAAAAGATAAACATGGTATGTACTCACTGATAAGTGGATACCAGCCCAAAGGTCAGAATACCCATGGTACAACTCACAGACCATACAAACCTTATCAGGAAGGAAGGCCCAAGTGTGGAAGCTTCAATCCCACTTAGAAGGGGTAACAAAATAATCAGGAGGTAGAGGGAGGGAGGGACTTGGGAGGGAGAAAGGAGGGAGAAGGAAAAAAGGGGGGGCAGGATCATGTACTGGAAGGACAGAAGTATAGTGGGTCAGGAAATCAAATAGAAATATGTAGCAGTGGGGGATGGGAAACTGGAGATAACCCCTAGAAAATCCCAGACACCAGAAAAGTGAGAGGCTTCCAAGACCTAATAGTGATGACTTTAGCCAAAATACCCAACAAAGGGGTAGACAGACCCTGTAGAGACCACCACCAATATATAGGAACAGCCCCCAGTTGAGGGATGGGGCCAACCACCCATCTCAAAATTGTTAACCCAGAAATAAATCCTTTTTTTTTTCTTTTTCTTTTATTGGATATTTTCTTTATTTACATTTCAAATGTTATCCTCTTTCCATGTTGGTTTCCCCTCCAGAAACCCCCTATCCCATCTCCCCTTCCCCTGCTTCTATGAGGATGTTCCCCCACCCACCCACTCCCACCTCCCCTCCTTGGCATTTCCCTACACTGGGGCATAGAGCCTTCACAGGAGCAAAGGACTCTCCTCCCATTGATGCTCAACAAGGCCATCCTCTACTACACATGTGGCTGGAGCCATGTGTACTCTTTGGTTGGTGGTTTAGTCTCTGGGAACTCTTGGGGATCTGGTTGGTTGATATTGTTCTCTCTATGGGGTTGCAAACCCCTTTAGCTCCTTCAGTCCTTTTTCTAACTCCTCCATTGAGGACCCAGTGCTCAGTACAATTGTTGGCTTTAAGCATCCTCCTCTGTACTTGTCAAACTCGCCTCTCAGGAGACAGCTATATCAGGCTCCTGTCAGCAAACACTTCTTGGCATTCACAATATATCTGTGTCTGCATTTGTATGACTGTGTATGAGATGGATCCCCAGGTGGGGCAGTGTCTGGATAGTCTTTCCTTCAGTCTCTGCTCTACAATTTGTCCCTGTATTTCCTCCCATAAGTATTTTGTTACCCCTCCTAAGAAGGAGCAAAGCGTCCACACTTTGGTCTTCCTTCTTCTTGAGCTTCATTTGGTCTGTGAATTGTATTGTGGGTATTCTGAGCTTTTGGACTAATATCCACTTATCAGTGAGTACATGTGTGTTCTTTTGTGACTGGGTTACCTCACTCATGTCCTTCAACAGAAGAATGGATGCAAAAAATGTGGTATATTTATACAATGGAGTACTACTCAGCTATTAAAAACAGTGACTTCATGAAATTCTTAGGCAAATAGATGGAACTAGACATAAATCTTTAAAAAAAAAAAAAAGGAAGAAAAGCCCCTATCTTTAGTGGCCTGTGGGAGTTTGGTATCTTCTGTATACATTTTATACCTGGAGAAAGACTTCCAGGGATAAAATGTCATTACAGAATAACTAAATCAGTTAGAAAACAACTGCTTAGAATTTCCAGGAAATTCATGTAAGCAGCTTTTACATGACTTACCTTGAATATTAATTAATACATTTCTTTGTTGTCATTCTTCCCTTGAATAGCATATCTTGTCTTTATACCCTCTACCCCATCATCTCCACTGTATCAGATAAACTTTACTAAAAAAGACAGCACAGACAGGATTCTTGAAGTTGAGTTGTTCATCATGTAATTCTAGTTCCAAATCCCCACCCATTTTCCTTTACTGGGTCTGAGGAAAGAGAAGTATGGTGATCGCAGCTTGTATGTGGCCTCCCCAATTGTTGCCATTTTTAATTTTTTATTATCATTGTATCTGTGTGCAAGCACAGACATGCACAGGCATGTGTCTGTGTATGAAGAAATTTCTGGACTTACTTCTCTCCTTCTGTGGGCTCCAGAAATCAAAGTTGAGTTCACTGGGCTTTTACAGCAAGTGCCTTTATTTGGTGAGTCATCCCACAAGCCTTGCTTTCTTCTAAAAAAAAATAAGGTGATTTACAAGTACTTATTGATCCAACTACAAACAAAAATATCGTAATTTTTCCAGACTCACTTCCAATTCATAGAGTTTTCCACCACAAATTGTGGCATTTTCTCCCAAAATCCTATCAGTAGTGATTGATATGGAATTGTCCAAAGAATGCAAAACAAAACTAGGCTGGGTGCACAAGACAGAGAAAGAGTCTTTTTTTTTTTAATCGTTATTCTTCAGTTGACTGGAACATAAATCTTCTGATTCTACTTATGACCTTCCCAATTGAAAGGGTCAAATATGAGAAGGTCTGATCTACTAAAATTCCCTAGCACATTCATTTAGTAGATGTATGGCCTGGGAAGATGGATGGGATCCTACCATAGAAAGTTTTCTTCAAAATTAAAGCCTTCCATCTTAGAGGGAAGCTCATTAAAACACAGAATGTTTGAAGCTGAACAGGAAAAACAACAGGATATTATACAGGGAAGGGAAACATTCTACCCTACAGGAAAATTCATTAAGCTCAGAACATAAAGAACCCAACAGCTTTAAAAAGTCACTGAAATTGGCCAAATACAGTAGGACTTTCTATCCCAAGCATATATAAGCAGCAAGGAATGCTGACAGAGTCAGGCCTAGGCAAGCTTCCTGGAAGAAGTACATCATACAAGCTACCTACAAGAAGCAGAGATCAGCTACATTTTCTAGAAAAGCCTCAGATAGCTGAGCCACCTGAAAGAGACAGTGAATGGCCTGGAAGTTGTGTCTGCTGATTCAGGTTTCCACCTTTCATTAGATGTCCTCAGTGCTTGTGTGGACTTTGGTGATGTCATTGTCATTGAATCATTTCTCTTCCTGTAAGTAGCCCCTCATATACAGTCCCATAAGTAATTCACTGTTTGTAAGTAGCTGCCTGTAAGCCACTCCTCAATGAACTCAGTGGTTCATCAAGCTGAGCTTTAGTTGTTGCAGTTGGGTCCCTGTCTAGGGGGAGTACATGTTTCTTTACATCTTCCCGGAAACAGTGGCACAGAGCATAGGCTGAACAGTAGCTGTTAATCAATGGAAGTATATTTCAAAGGGCACACATTTAGAAATACTTGAAAGAGGTAGTAAGAGGAAAAAGGACTTCTAAATAAACTTAACATTTGTAGCAGGGTAATCTGTGACTAGGTGGCCATTTTTATTCAGCAAAACTGTATGTAATAAACTGTGTTTTTCTTATCTTTATGCTTTTAAATATAAGAAGGAACATGGTCTCCTGTGCTTTGTGCCACTAAGGTTAAAAGCATTTTAACATCAAAAGCCAATTAAAATGAATGAAATGATATAAAATACTATGTTACATGTTAAAATTCATAAATCTGTGGAATTATCCCTTACATGAATTTCTCTTCTTTCAAACTCAGGGGAAAAAAAGTATAACTGCCTTTAAATTACTTTCCTAGGTTTCTTCTGTTTTCTACAATGCAGGACACAGAATGAGTGTGTAGGGTGTTGGTCTAGTGCTATTTGTATTCAAAGGCTAAATTCTGTACCCCAAGATCTAGCTGTTCCAAGACAGGTGGATCCTTACATATACCAGGTATTTTAATGTAAGCCTTGTCCCTTGTTATCCCTTGTTAGTTAATAAAGATGCATACAGTCTGGGCTGGGCAAAAGAGAGGGGGAAGAGTGAAGGTTCCAGGAATTATGGTCTGAGGCAGGGACCACAAAAGGAGAGGAGGATGAGGAAGAAATCACCATAGAGAAGGGAGATCCTGAGCACATGAACATGAAGGTCAGTCTCTTGGAGGAGCCGCCCAGGCAGAAAATGGTAAATGATATCTCAGGGTTCTTGACAGATAAGTAGATAAGATAATATGCAGGTTTGGATCTGCCCAGCTCAAATGCTTTAAGGCTTATTAAAAATGTAAAGGGTTTTGTCTCTTTTACTTGAAACTAAATGATCTAAGGTAAGGTAGAAACCCCAAATAATATTTACCACAACATGAGTATAAGTTGATATCCTAGTTGCTGTGATAAAACACTGACTAATGTCACCAACACTAACCCATTCATGACAACAGAGCACTCATAATCAAGCCAATCTTTATCCATATTCCCTATTTCACTTGGCATTAAGTTCAAAGCATGAGAAAAGGCATGGAAATCATAGAATTATACTCCTAGCTTCAAGTTTTATGTCCTTCTTGTATTGCAAAGTAGACTCATTGCATCCTCATAGTCCCCAAAGCCTTAACTCATTATGACAGAAGTAGGAAGTTTGATCTTAATCTGATAAGAGTGAGACTCAAGTCATAATTCTTTCTGGAATAGATCCCTTTCTAGCTATAAGGCTTTGAAATTAAGATAATCTAGTTTGGGAATATAGCGGTGAGACAGACATAAGACAGACATTCCTATTCCAAAGGGTTAAAATAGCCCTCTCCTCTCCCCCCCACAAAAAAACAAACAAACAAACAAAAAAAAACAAAAAACATTTTAACTGACCTCCTGCAAGTAGGAAATACAAGATGGGTGAAGCATTAATGCAATTATGTCCTTTGTCTCCATGTTCCATTACAGCCATGGTTGAGTCACTGAGGATTGGTGCTTCCCCTGACACTTTGGGACATTTGTTCTACTCAACAGGACCTTCCTAGGCTGAATTTGTTGCTAACTGTCTTCTGTTTCTTTGGCATTGGGGAAATTGCCCCACTTCTGTGTCATTGTTCAATTGATAATACAGTTTTATGTCCTCACTCTAGTAGTCTTACTGAATATCAACCTTATGAAAGCTACAGATCTCTCCAGTGACAATTCTCTACCTGATTATCTTGAGTGTCAAGTAAATTAGTAAAGTAATAGGCAAAGTACTCATAGCTCTTGCTTTATATATACCTTCAAAGTCAGCACCATATAAGTTTAACTGATGTGTAGTGCTTATACTAGTAGCCAGAACTACACTTCAATCCATCTAAGCTATGTGTAGGATGGTCCTTCACCTCTGTAATTCAGGGTTCACAGTCCTAAGGTGGTGGTAAGTAGAGAATGGAAAGACCAGTGTGTGCTTCATTAGAAACAGCCCATTTTGGGCTTTTGATAACATGGCCTATCATTAAGATCTCTTATGTGGAATCTCATGGTTGTTTTGATTTGCATTTCCCTGATGACTAAGGATGCTGAACATTTCTTTAGGTGCTTCTCAGCCATTCAAGTTTCCTCAGTTGAGAATTCTTTGTTTAGCTCTGTACCTCATTTTTAAAAGGGTTATTTGGTTCTCTGGAGTCTAACTTCTAGAGTTCTTTGTATATATTGTATATTAGCTCTCTATTGGATGTAGAGTTGGTAAAGATCTTTTCCCAAATTGTTGGCTTCTGTTTTATCCTATTGACAGTGTCCTTTACCTTACAAAAGCTTTGTAATTTTGTGAGGTCCCGTTTGTTGATTCTTGATCTTAGAACACAAGCCACTGGTGTTCTGTACAGGAAATTTTCCCCTGTGCCCATGTGCTCGAGGCTCTTCCTCACTTTCTTTTCTATTAGTTTCAGCGTATCTAGATTTATGTGGAGGTCCTTGATCCACTTGAACGTGAGCTTTGTACAAGGAGATAAGAATGGATCAATTTGCATTCTTCTGCATGCTAACCCCAGTTGGAACCAGCACCATTTGTTGAAAATGCTGTCTTTTTTCCACTGGATGGTTTTAGCTCCTTTGTCAAAGATCAAGTGACTATGGGTGTGTAGGATCATTTCTGGGTCTTCAATTCTATTCCATTGATCTACCTGCCTGCCACTGTATCAATACCATGCAGTTTTTATCACTATTGCTTGAGGTCCAGGATGTTGATTTCCCCAGAAGTTCTTTTATTGTTGAGAATAGTTAGGCTTGATGCCCCAAGTGTAGGGGAATGCTAAGACAGGGAAGCAGGAGTAGGTGGGTTGATGAGCAGGGGTAGGGGAGATGGAATAGAGGTTTTTCGTTTTTGTTTTTGTTTTTGTTTTTGTTTTTTTTTTTGAGGAGAAGCCAGAAAAGGGGATAACATTTGAAATATAAATAAAGAAAATATCCAAAAAGAATCTCTGAAGTGCCTTCAGGACTTTTCATTAAGTTTACTTAGTTTTTAAAAATATTTGTTTTTATCAGTTCTTAAAATTAGCATACAAAGTTATGTATTTAACATTTGCTTTTCTTTTCTTAAATTTATTTTTCTCCCATAAAATATGTCCCAACTGCAGCTTTCCCTCCCTCTGCTTCACCAAGTTCCTCTCCACCACCTCCCCATGCTCCTGGATCTATTCCTCAGCTCCTGCAAGCCCACTCATCTGCCCCTGGACAAAACAATCCTCCCAGAGATATTTACCAAACAAAAACCAAGTTATAATAAGACAAAGTGCAAACCCTATCACCAGCGCTGGGGGAGGCAACCCAGTAGGAGGAAAAGGTTTCCAACAGCAGGCAAAGAGTGAAAGATATCCCCACTCCCACTGTTAGGAGTCCCTCAAAACACAAGGCTAACAACCACATCATATACAAAGACCTAATAAAAACCAATGCAGGCTCTGTGATTGCCACTCCAGTTTCTATGAGTCCCCAGGATTCTCACTTAGCTGTGCTCTCCCAGTGTCTAGCTCCCACAGTTTCTCCTCCTCTCTTCTGGTTGGGGAGGAGTGTATTTCTCTGAGTTCAGAGGGTAAGGAACTAATGGTAAGGAACTAACTTTCAACCTGTGCACTCTTTCAGCCTAATGTTTGCCCATGGATCTCAATATCAACTCCCATTAGCTACCAATGTGAGCCTTTCTGAAGACTGCTGGATTAGGCACTGATCAATGAGTATAGCTGAATGTCATTATTAATCATTTCATTTAAACTTCATACAATTTTGATCATATTCATATCTATTCCCACAACTCCTCTCAGATCCACCCAGTCTCCAAATAAATCCACCTCTCTCTTCGCTCTCTCTCTCTCTTTAAATATATATATATATATATATATATATATATTAAAGATTTATTTATTTTATGTATATATGAGTATACTGGCTGTTTTCAAACACACCAGAAGAGGGCATTAGATTCAATTACAGATGGTCCCAGATCCATGTGGAGATATATATATATATATATGTTAAATCTGCCAATTTTACTCTGGATTGGTCAATAACTCTTGGGTGTAGGGCCTACTCTGAAAAGTAGTCAATATACCTGAAATCACCATTAAAGTAAGCATCAATCAAATATCAATAGCCCCTTGGCTAAGGATGTGATTATGTGCATACCTCTACTCCTTTTCCAGTGCTGGGATTTTTGTATGAATTTAGTTCGAATAGGTCAAGTTCATATGTTCCTTTGCCCTGTTGTGTATATAAAACACCCTTTCCCTGAAGTCCATTGTCATGTCTGGCTTTGCAATCTCTCTATGCCCTATTCTGTAAATATCCATGAGCACTGATTGGGGAGATTTTTAAATTCCACAATTTATTAAATTATCAAATCTATTAAAAGACACAATAAATTGAATAAAGCACAGGACCCATCTTTCTGCTGCCTCTGAAAAACACACTTTATAATCAATGACAGACCCCCCCCCTTAGGCTGAAAGATGAAATGTGGGTTCCTAAACTCATGGACCTAGGAAACATGGAGGTGTATTCATTCCATCAGCTGACAACATTAGTTTCAAACCAAAACTAACTACAAAAGATAGGAAAGGAGTCTTCATGTTGACTAAAGGAAAAATATCCCCAAATTTTGCTTCCTTTTTCCATGCAGTCACCTTATCTAAGGGTCTCATGGCCATGCCCTTGGTTTGGGCTCCCTGAGATTACCTTCCATTCTTCCTAGAACTCATGTGCAAATTTCTCCAAGTGTTTCCGGCCACTTTGTCTTTTAATTACAAATTCAATCCTTAGCTAATTTCATTTCTCTCATATGTCATGTCTTACTATTTGTCAGATGTATCTTTATTATTTTTGTCAATTATTACTATTATTCTGAGATAGGGCCTCATATATGCCGGACTTGACTCAAACTGCCTCTGCATCTGAGAATGATTTGTAAATTCTGACTCCCAGCCTCTATCGCCCAGGTACTGGGATTATAGTCATGTACCACCATGCTGAATTATGTAATATTAGGGATCAACCCAAGGGCTTCATGTATGTTAAGCAAGCACTCTACCAATGGAGCCATATATATCTCCAGCCCAGAAGGAATCTTATTATACAAGTTCATTTTAACTACAATATGGTGGAAGAAAAGCAGTATTTCATAGCAGAGTGGAATTTCAAAACCAAAGACTAAATTTTACCTATCTATTTCACCTTGAAATGATATTAAAGTTTTCAGATATAGGAAAAAATGTTCAGAAAATGAGCTTAATCTGATGGTTGAGTCAAAGACATGACAAAGAACTCAAAAAGCATATGTAGTCTGTGAATAGGAGCAACAGTGTCAAGGCTAGACCTTTTGGAGCTCCCAGAGACTGGACCACCAACCAAAGAATATATAGCGCTGGTCACATATGTGACAGAGGATAGCATTGTTGGACATCATTGGGAGGAGAGGCCATTGGGCCTGAGGGTATTTGATGCCCCAGTGTAGAGGAATGCCAGGGCAGGAAGACAGGAGTGGGTGGGTGGAGAAGCAAACTCATAGATGCAGGGGAGAGGGAGGATGGAATACGGGATTTCCGAAAAGAAGACCTGGAAAGGGGAAAATATTTGGAATGTAAATAAAATATCCAGTCAAAAAAAGTAGAAATGAAATAGGGAGGCCTTGAGTGTTTTGCTGCTGTTGTTTGGTTGTTTGTTTTACTGTTGTTTGGTTGTTGTTTGTTGTTTGTTTTTTGTTTGGAAGTTTTGTTTGTTTGTTTGATTTTCACACAGTTGATTCCATCTGATAGAACATAAATATACACATTGCTCAAAATAGAATGTTGGTTTACAAAAAGAAATTAAGGACGTATGAAATGTGAGCTGATGGGAGATTTCCCATCAGGCAATGGGAGATGTATTAAGCAAATGATGTTGAAGCTCTCTTTGCCTTAGAAAGGAAGAATACTTATTGAGAAGGGAAGGCTGTTTTCAAGAGGAGGCACAACAAAATTCTTCTGACACATGTCACTTCTCTGTTCCTACATTGTTCATGTTTTTTATGCCTCCACACTCTTACAGGGAATGCTTCTGCTTAGAATTTTCCTCACTCTCTTGGCAAAAATGTGACTTCCATAAAAATCAT
This sequence comes from Mastomys coucha, assembly GCF_008632895.1. NCBI lineage: Eukaryota > Metazoa > Chordata > Mammalia > Rodentia > Muridae > Mastomys > Mastomys coucha. Next base: position 65,696,531 of record NW_022196898.1, on the reverse strand, counting down.
TAAACACAGCCTGGCATTGGTGGCTCACACCTTTAACCCCAGCACTTGGGAGGCAGAGGCAGGCAGATTTCTGAGTTCTAGGCCAGCCTGGTCTACAGAGTGAGTTCCAGGACACCCAGGGCTATACAGAGAAACCCTGTCTCACCAAAAAAAAAAAAAATCATTAAACACTACTAATGCTTCTGCTTTTTGTTTGTTTGTTTGTTTGTTTGTATACTTTTTTTTTACTTTTATATTTCCAGAACACATTTTGGGTACAGTTAAAGCCACTGAGTGCTTGCTCAATTCTTAAAAATCAATTTTAAATTCTTAAATTTACACTCATTTTTTACACTCATTTAATTTTACACTCACTTTAATATATAGGTACATAGTTACAAATGCTCATAAGACATACCTCCATTAAGCTTCTATTAGGAAGTAGATAAATAAATGAAATACTTAGTTTTAATTAGTGTTTTTTTCTTTTAAAAATGTAAATGAAAACAAAATATTAAATGCTCAAAAACTAAAAGTTTCCTACTTTGGATAGAAAGACCAGAAAGACCAGCATTGAGGCAAGAGAATTAAATGCCTAAATAATGCTCTCAGAATCAAGATGCATGGGGTAAGTAGAAGGTATTTCAGGCAAGATACATGGTCTATGCCCAGGCACTAAGAATTAACACAAGTTACTATGTCAACCAAAGTAATATCTCCTATAAGTGCTACAAATACTTCAGTTGTGCTGAGTGATACAGTAGTAATCCAAACACACATTTAATTTTGAATCTAAACTTAAAAAAAGCTATTAAATAAATAGTTAAATTCAATAATTAGTGGTGCTAACTTCATGATTAATAGGCATTTGAGGAAACATCATTAGCTACTGGGAAAGGAGAACACTTCTTTATTTAAATTTTATGTTATGTGTATAGTGTTTTGCCTGTATGTATGTCTGTGTACAATTTGTATGCCTGATGCCCATTAAGATGAGAAAAGGATGTCTTTTCCCTTGGGACTGGAATCAATGCTATGTTGGTTCTAAGAACCAAACCAATGCTTGGTCCTCTTGCAGAGCAGCCAGTTCTAAGCCACCATTCTAGGTCCAGCACACCAGTGTTATCATTGTGGTTTGCCTGGAGAGTTTATTAGAAGTGCATAGCTCATAGAATAGTGAATACAAAAACAATACAAAACTATATATCATTAACAGTAGACAACATCTTATGCTGGATCTTCAAAACAAAGTTGTTAGAACAGGACCCTTTTCTAAACATCTTACTGGTGGAGGGGCAGAAAGATAGACATCATGTGACATCAACCCTAATACTCTAGACAAAGATTGCTTTTGACAAATTAGCTAAAGAAAATGTATGAGTGAAAACTGAGGTTACAAACATTCAAAATTGACTTAATCTTTTCATTTATAACAAAAAGTTCAAATAAGAATGGTGTTAGAAAAATGCAGAAAGCCAGAAGTGAGATATTTAAAGAAGCACATTTAAATAGGAGGAAATTAGAATTACGTGAAAGCAGGATAGAATACTAACAAGAAACAAATGAAAATCTAGAATTACCTAGTGGAGAGTAGGTGATTCCAATCTTCAAAGATTGTTCATTTTCTCTGTAGATAACTGTCTTAGGGTTTTATTGCTGTGAAGGGACAACATGACCAAGGCAACTCTTTTTTTTTTCACATTGAAATTATAAATATTTTAATACCTGGAGCAGAGCTTGCCAAATAACACATTTGTTTTCATACAGTATATATTTTTTTAATTTCTAGGAACATAGATTGTATTGAATTTAACACTCCAATTCTTACATTTCAAAATAACATGTACATAATAATTATATAATTATATATTTAAAATTTTAAGTGATTAAATTGATATATTATAAGATACCAAGGCAACTCTTATAAAGACAAACATTTCATTGGGACTGGCTTATAGCTTCAGAGATTCAGTCCATCATCATTATGGTAGGAAGAATCATGCAGGCAGTCTTGGTGCTGGAGGAGACAAGAGTTCTGCATTTTGATCCCAAGGCAGTCAGGAGGAGATTCTCTTCTACCAGCAGCCAAGAGGAGGTTCTAGAACACACTGACCAGACTTGAAAAATATATATGAAACCTCAAAGACCTGGATACACAGTGGCATACTTTCTTTAAAAAGACTACAGTTCCTCCAATAATGTCATACCTCCTAATAGTGCCACTTCATGGGCCAAGCCTATTCAAACCACTGCATTCCACTCTCTGGCCCCCATAGGCTCGTTCATATACATGAATCCGTGGGGGCCATACATAGCCATAGAATAATGCAAAATACATTTAGCTCATCTTCCAAAGTCCCCATAGTCTATTACAGTCTCAACAATATCTAACAGTCCATAGTTCAAAGTCTCTTCTGAAATTTACACAATCTCTTAACTATAATGCTCTACAAAATCAAAAAGCAAATCGCATACTTCCAACATTATATATTACCATTCCAAAATGTCATGGTGAGGAAATACTGGACCACAGCAAGATCAAAATCCACCTGGGCAAACTCCAAATTCTGCATCACCATGCCTGATGTCTAATACCTTTCAGCTTTGTTTATTGTAGCACAATTTTACACCTGGGCTGGTTCCACCCCCTGGTAGCAGCTTTCCCTAATAGGAAATGTCCTTTGACATCTCTAACAGATTCTTGACCCAATCTGGAATGCACACATGATTGTCTGGGTTCCTCCAATGGGCTTGGGTCATTTCTCCAGCTCTGCATTCTGTAGCTCATTAGGATCTGGTTGACTCCATTCCATTGCGGCTGCTGTTCTTGGTGTTATCCCATAGTACTGGCATCTCCAATATGTTGGATCTTCCACTGCAACTAGGCTGCACTTTCACCAATATCCTTTAATAGGCCCTCTTCATGGTGCCAAGCCTCAACTTCTTTGTATAGCCCTTTCAGTCCTGGGACATTAACTGACACTGAGGCTGCACCTTCACCAATGGCCTTTCCTGACTTCTCACAGTGCCAAGCCTCAGCTGCATTCCATGACTCCTTAATGCCTTCAAAACCAGTATCACTTGGGTGATTCTTATACATTACCAAGTCCAGCTGCCAGTAGGAGGTCTATCTATAGAACACAGCTTCTTTGTGCTCTCAGAAAACACTTTCCAGATGATTTTGCCTCATTGATTATGATTTATTCTTAATTGTTGCTAATTTCATAGGTCCATCTAACCAGCATCAATTGTCTCAGTAATCCCTTCTATTCTCGATTCTAAAGCCATAGTCACATGGCCAAAGCTTCCAAGTTCTGTTGATTGCTTGTGCTAGAACATGGCCCCCTCGTGCTATTATATCTTCAATGCTTTTAATTTTTGATAATTCTCTTCACTGGCTAAGTGTTGCTGTCCTGAAACTTTCCCTATAACCTGACTTTGAACTCAGAGACATGCCTCCGTCTCCTGAGTGCTGGGATAAAATGTATGTACCACCATGTCTGGACCTAGGCTTTACTTTACCTGGAACTTTCTCTGTAACAGGGCCGGTCTGAACTCAGAGATCTGCTTGCCTCTGTCTCCTGGGATTAAAGGCTTGTACCACCATGCCTGGATCTATGCTTTTCAAGGCTACTATGCCTCAAGATCTAAAAGCATCTCTCTTTCAGCCTCAAGATCTGGTCACAGGTGTGTCCTCCATTTCTGGATTGTAGTTCATTCCAAAAATAGTCAAGTTGACAACCAAGAATAGCCATCACAGGAACTAAGAAATAACATTCTTGTATTGAAGTATTTATTAAAATACTCAGTAGAAGTTGCATATTCTGTATGCAGATGATTCTGCTTGCATGGGTTAAATTTATGGTTCCTGGACTTAAGATAGAGTCTTTTGGTAAGAGGAGATTTCAATTGAGTATTTGCTTCTATCAGATTGGGCTCTTGGCAAGTCTTTTGCATAATTTATTCATTAATGATTTATGTGGGAATTCCCAGCCCACTATGGACATTGCCAACCCTTGGCATAGAGTCTGAGGTACATCAGAAACAGGCTGGACAAATGGTGAGGCAAAATTCAGTAAGCAACACTCTTCCATGGCATTGACTTCAGTTTTGATCTCCACATTCCTGCTTTGAGTTACTGCCCTGATTTCTCTCACCAGTGAAGTTTGACCTGAAAAGTAAGATGAAATAAACATTTCTCTCCCCAAGTTGAGTCTGGTCATGGTGTTTTATTGCCGCAAGAGAGAATTAACTAAGACATTGTTGAAATAAGATTAGCATATTTTAAGGGGGGAAATTCATTTTAGACTTTGACTTACTATAATGAAATCAGCAGGATGACATATTAAGGGGTAATTGGGGGCAAATGAATATCCCATCTATGCTAAAGAACATTGAAGGTAATAGAAAAATCAATTGGTAGAGAGATTATAGTGTGTCATGGGGGCACTTTTGAAACAAGCTAAAGAATTTGGTGGCTATTGCACTTATAGAGAAAGGACAAACAATTGTAAAGTCTGGAATTTGAAATAAGAAAGGCAATTTAGGAACACAGGCCTATTGTCAAAGGAAAACTCAGAATAAAAATTATTAGTCAATGTTTAATGAAAGCAAGATACACCCTACCTTGCACACCCACACGGATTTTTTTCGGCCCTTTTCTTCATATATTAGTTAATCATGCTTTCTCAGCTATTCTGACCTACCTAAGGCAGATCAAGTTGCTTTGTAGCTACAGCCAGAACAGAATAAATTCATCCTTTATAGGACAGGTATAACCTTTTAGTGGCTCTGTTGACTTTTTTCAAAAGAAAGTAGATGGTGTGGCTTCTCAAATTAAATAATGTTGAAAATTCAAGAGAGAAAAACTTTAATTAAAGAATATATACACGTGAAAGAAATTCTGAGGTATCTAAAGATAAAATTCTGTTGTGTACATATGCCAGAATTACTAGGTCATTCATCTGTTGATAGCCCCATGCCATGTTTACTGTAGTGAATGTCTGCAGCATTTTGACTTCAAATTTTCCATTTACTTATCCAGAAACAAAATAGATAGGGCTTAGATTAGTCCTGGGTTTTGTTTTGGGGTTAATCTTTGTATTATTCCAATAGTTAATAGTAGCTTCAGTTTCATTGGCAGAAAGGAAGAATCCATTTTCTCTGCATGCTCACTAGCATTTGTAGGGAATCTGACTTGAATATGTTATATTGATATGGATTTTCTCCATATTTTTATTGGAAATTCTTCTCTTGAAAAGCCTGCCAAATTCATTTGCTGATGTGTTAATTGAATGAATGTTTTGAGTTGTTTATATTGTCTAAATATTAATCCCCTCATACATGTATCATGGGCAATACTTTCTCCATTCCTGTAGAATATATTTTCATTATGCTGATTTTTTTTTTACTGTGTAGTGGTTTTAAAATGCATATAATCCATTGTCAGTTCTTGCTGTTATTAACTGAGGTTTTAGATACCTTATTATATTACATTATTATATTATTTTTAAACTATGACTCTGTAGTATGATTTGAAATTAGTCCATTGATGCCTTCAAGAGTGTTCTCCCTATGTTACTCAGGATCATTAATGCCTCCATGTGAACTTTAGGATAGTTTTATTTTTCAGGTTCTATGAAGAAAGCCATTGGAAGTTTGGCAGGGGCTGAAGTGAATTTCTGGCTTCCTTTGCATAGTTATCATTTCACTTTTGCAAATCCACAATCATAGGTGGGTTATTGCCTTCTACTGTCTTGTGTTTCCCTTTTCTATGTTTGAAAGCAGTATTTTAGAGGTTTTTCTCATTCCGTGGTAGCCTTGGTACTGGTTTATATTGTCCTGTGTTGTGCTAGTTTGAAGATATTATGAATGTTAATTTTTATCAAATTCTTACACTGCAAATTGACTATGGGTGTATTGACATGCAATGTTTTTATTTTTAATATTGATTTTTGCGTCCTGGCATTGTGCTTTAAGTGTTTATAACATCTGAGAGTTTTCTGAGTTTATAGAATCTTTTAAGTTTTTGGTAGTATCTTCCACAATAAGGATAATTTGAGTCTTTCCTTTTCATTTACAACCTTTTTGTTTCTTTCTTTTGCCTTATTGCTTTTGCTCAGACTTCATGCCTTGCGCCCCATAAGAGTGGAGAGGGTAGGGACCCTTGTATCATTTCTGGTTTTAGGACAAAGAAAAATTTGTAAATTTTTCCTATTTATTACAACAATGGCTACAGTTTTGCCTCCATTATTTTGAGATATATTCTTTTTCTTTTGAGTTTCCACAGAGTTGTCATCTGAAAACAAAGTTCAATTTTCCCAAAGTCCTTTGCTAAGGGTTCTGTAATTTCTGTCCCTCAGTATATTTATGTATTACGTTGTACTCATGTTAAACTATCATTGAATCACTGCAATGAAACCAATTTCACCATCTTATACCATCATATATGATTGTTTTAAGGTATTATTTGGAATTAATAATTAATCAATAAGGTATTATTGAGAATTTTTCAGGAAACTTGGATTACTGTGTTTCACTTGGTTGTACCCTTATCTAGTTTTGGTATCAAGGTAACACAGGCTTTATAAGATGATCTTCAATGTTTATCATATTTCTATTTGTGAGATGTTTTGAGGAAATTTGCTCTCAGTTCCCTTTTAAACAGCTGCTACAATCAAGCTGTGACTCTGGATAATCTTGGACTTTTCTTTGTTGGGAGACTATTGCTATTTTGATCAAATTGCTTGTCATAAGATCTGTTTTGTATTGTTTATGTTGTCTTGATTTAATTTTGCTAGATATTATGTTTCTAGGAATTCATCATTTACTTCTAGATTCTTCTACATAATTCGAATATATGTTTTCAAACTATCCCCTTATGATCTTCTGGATTTCATTTGCATCTATTAAAATGCCCTTATTTTCATCTCTGATTTTATTATATTGAGTTCTCTCTTCTTCTGGTTATTTGAGATGAGTCTATCCATCTTTTTAATCTTTTCAAAGAATCAATGCTCTGTTTTGTACTGCCTGCAATTTTCTGTTAGACAGTCTTTTCCTTCCCCTTCTTTGACTACATTGACAAAATATTTTGATATTATTTCATTAGTTCCTAAGGTTTTTCACATCTTTTTCAACCTTTCTCAGACTGGATTATTTCTAATGAGCTATCTTAAAGTTCTAAGACACTTTTCTCATTTAATTCTACAAAAGCAATTTATAAAAGAACACAAAGAGTTTATGGTTGTTGGGTGCAAAGCAGCAACAATAAAAAAATCACAGCCAGCACTGAACAGACTGAAGAAGATCTTTATTGCCTGCAGGCAGAAAAACATACTCTCTTGGATTAATGACACAGGTTTGTATGGAGACACCTACATGTACTGATATTTGGAAGGCTCTGTTGCTCAACTTTCCACTGAGCGCTCTCAGTCAGGATCGTACCAAGAATCACCGGATACCAAGGGGAAGATGTTGTGGGTACACTTATCCAACCTCAAAGACATGCAACAATGGTTAGTTTTTGTTCTTTAATTTTGTTTACAGAGGTGATAAGGTATAGTTTCCAACTCATATTCAATTGCTTTAAATAAAACAAATGTTCATAAGGTAATAAAACATGTAAGTTCATAACTCTATATTTAAAATTTTCAGAATCCAATTATAATAAAGGAGAAAAAGTTCCCTCACAAAGAAAAAAAGTAGATGATATTTTGAGAAAAGATAATGATAGATTTATCAAAGACTTTTGACATAGCTTTTGCAAGTATGCTCTAACAAGTACAGATTAACATGAAACAAATAAAAAGTGGAAAGTTTCAGAAAATAAAGATAATATATGGAAAGGAAAAATAGGAAGTTTTAAATTTTAATGAAAAAAAAAGGGTTTTAAAAATCACTGTTAGTAGAGATACAAGTATTAAAGTCTGGGGACCAATCTATTTTAGCTCTTTTTCAAAGGTGTCCTTTCCTTTGTTTGCATGGGCAACCAGGTTACAGTTTCCAACTCATATTCACTGAGATGGAATTGCTTAAACTGTTCCCAATCTGTTGGTCACCAGACCCCAGACCTGGGAGTGTGTGAATTCAAATTTCATCCAGAAGTTCACATGCCAGATTATGAGGTAACATAAAAATGTTTTTTCCCTTTGATTTTTCTCAACATGTTATTTATTTTTGGGAAAGGGTAAAAGTATGAAACCTGAATATATATCTGATTCCTACAGTATAAGACCCTGAAGTGGGGATTTCAAGACAGGGTTTCTCTGTGTAGTCCTGGCTGTCCTGGTATTCACTCTGTAGACCAGGCTAGCCTCTAAGTCAGAAATCTGCCTGCCTCTGTCTCCCAAGTGCTGGGATTAAAGGCGAGCACTTAGTCTTAAATAGGTCACACACGTTCCCACCTTCTAGTCTCAATGAACAATGTGGAAGAGAGAATGGGAAGAGTGTAAAGGAATGGATCTAAGGAACATAAAAGATTGTTTATGGGTATGACATGGTACTTATGAAATCTTAGCAACTGGGAGCTTTCTACACAGATCCTGTTAAAGAGTGAGCCCTTAAATATCCAGTCATTGATTGCGGGGGTTGGGGGATGACTCATGGGACCCTAGAAACAAGAAATAAGGTAATTGAGGGTTGGTGGGAGAGATGAACTTAATGCCCTTAGTCATTTACCCATGGGTCAGTTAAACATCTTGCAGTGCCAATGTTAGGGACCCAGGTAAAGCTCAGTGAGTCTTACTTAAAAAAATAAATAAATAAATAAAAAGCCACAAAAGTGAAATTGGAGGCTAAAAAGGAGAAAGATGGAAAGAGGATGTTGCTGAGAATGAGAAAATAAGAGAAAGTGGTAAATAAATGTGACATATGTGACATTTTCAAAGAATATATTAACTTAAAACTTGTTTTTAAAAACTCGGAACAAAATTTTAGCCACTCAACATACATGGATACATCAATCCATTAACTGTATTCCCATTTATTTTCTCCATAATGTGGGTTCATGGTTGAAAGCTGAATTTTTCACTGTGCTCTGGCATTATAGCATGCTTTCAACTAGAAAAATGAGCTCATATTTCAGAAAATGGATTAAAGTTGAAGAAAGAAAAGGATCCAGGATCCCAAGAGCATGCTCTGTCTGGTAAAGCTGAGCATGAAAGAGAAATACTGGGAAGTGTGAGTCAGTCAGTCTCGTAAAGGGCTCAAGAGTGTTACATAAAGACTTAGTGGAGGCAAGGCACTCTCTGCCCGCTGAGCTTTCTGCCTATTGTGGAATCTAATGAATGGTTATTTTTCCTCCTGATGTTTATTATAGAATAACAATCAAGGTTATTGATCTCGAATTCTAGGTTGCTATTGCCTATCATCCACTCACAGTTTTATACAGTCTTTTATTTTTTTTAACTTAATTTTCTCCAAATCTGCAAATAGCAATTTTAACAGAAACATATCTTGGGTTTTGAAGTAAATCATTTGTTACTCTATGACTAAACTTTCAAATCAAAAGCAGCAAGGTTTCTCGGGTTCTCATGTGATATGTGAGGGATTTTTCTGTGGATTTATTTTTAAGTTATATCCTAAAAACCTGTTTTTCATTGCTAGGATTCAGAATATCTCTAAGGAGAAATAAAGCGTGTCTTCGCAAATAACATCTATTTTTCTGAAAAGAATGGGAAAGATTGTTTTTGACAATGATGAGCTGAAACTAGCGTACAATGCCTTTAAAAAAGGCTTCTTTGGTTGTTCTGCTTCACTATTTTTCAAATAAATGAAAAAACATATTTTTTTCTTAAATAATAACATGCTTCCATTGAATTTCAAGAAAAAGAGTTTTTTTATTAGACGTTTTCTTTATTTACAATATCTCCTTTCCCAGGTTCCCCTCTAAAAAATAATAAAATAAAATAAACAAAAACTAAAACTAAAACAAACCCCTGTTCCCTCCCCTCGCCCCCTGCTCACCACCCCACCCTTTCCTGCTTACTGGCCCTGGCATTCCCCTACACTGGGGCATAGAACAAAAAAGAGAGGTTTTATATTGATCTTAACTAGACCTTGTTATCATGATAAACTGTCATTATACACTTCCCATCGACCCTGCAAGGAAAGACTGAGATGCTTTGGGACATGGTCATGTTTCTCAACCTCAGTGTAAATCAGTTCACATTCTCATGAACCTGTTCTGTACTCTGTAAGTACGAATCACAATGTAGCCTCATCATAAGCCTTTATCTTGTTTGTAGAGCTATCTTATATTTACCTCCACATATGAATAAAAGCCTCTAAAATACTGCTGAGAACATCTAAGCACCTTTGACATTTACACCAAAACTTTTATATCACCAATGCAAAGACTTCATGAGTGTCAAATCAAATCAAACTAAGGTAATATTTTGAATATGCAATATCAGAAACATATATGAACATGCTTATGTCTTTCCATAATTTCAATAAATTGCTATTCAATAAATTCATATAGTGAATTCTTATGGCTTCTATTCAGCAACTTCTTAGATATTTTTACTTCCCATGATAATCTAGCTGAGGCAAAACAGTTTTTTATTTAAATTTCAATTTCTACTGTCAATTCTCAGATTGTACATCACAGAGTAAATATTTGTGTAGGTTGTAGTAACAACAAAGAATTCTAGAAGTGAGGAGCTTCAGAGAGGGCTAGGAAGCACAAGATGAACAATATTCATCTCTGAATTGATAAGGTAATGGACCCGACTAGGATGAGAAAAAACTGTGCTTGTGAGTCACGGCAGTGTGACTCACAAATTCCAAAACAGAGCTGCATCCCTGAGTTCAGCTGCAGAAACCAAGGAACAGGGCTCGTTCCAGATAAGCTAAGAAGTAGAAGAAGAGATGGCAGGTCTAGACTGGCTCCTAAGTCGATAACAGACAGAAATAGGAATAATCTATATCAACCTGCCAGGACTGAGTCAAACAGAAGGAATTTTCTACCTGTTGGTCTTCTTGCAAATACTGGGTGGTAAATGGTAGATTAGTGGACGTTATTGCCATTGTAATTCTTAGTGGGACCGCCTTATGGGATCCAAGTGAAGAAACACTTGGTTTGATGGACTCAATACATAAGTTCTTAGACTTGGT
>NW_022196898.1:65642479-65685303 GCF_008632895.1 Mastomys coucha | reverse complement strand
TTGTGTAGACCAGGCTGGCCTCGAATTCAGAAATCTACCTGCCTCTGCCTCCCAAGTCCTGGGATTAAAGGCATGTGCCACCACTGCCTGGCAATCTTTTTTTTTTTAATTATTCACGGCAAATTAATTTCATTTTATTAGTATTTTAGATTTCTTTCTTTATTCTCTATTTGATACTCTCTTTATATACATTTCAAATTACATCCCCTTTCCCAATGGTTTACCCACCGAAAAGAAAAACAAAAAGCCCTATTCCCTCTCCCCTTCTCCTGCTCACCAGCCCACCCTCTCCTACTTCCTGGCCCTGGCATTCCCCTACACTGGGGCATAGAGCCTTCACAGGACCAAAGGCCCCTCCTCCCATTGAGGACTGACTAGGCCATCTTCTGCTATATATGCAAGGCTCATTTACCCCAAAATTCTCAACTCACACCCATAAGTTTTCAGAGTTACCCATTCTACTCACAAGACAAGTTTACTATCCTTCTGTGCTGTGTAGTGATTGATAGAAAGAGGATGTATGCACTGACCCAGGTGTAAAGTTCTGCTTCTTTTTAAAAACAGAACCTTTCAGTACTGCAAAGCACAGGTTTTTTTTTAATGATTAGAATACATTTTTATTAGATATTTTATTTATTTACCTTTCAAACGTTATCCCCTTTCCTGGTTTCCCCTCCAAGAACCCCCTATGCCTGCCCCCTGTTCGCCAACCCACCAATTCCCACTTCCTGGCCCTGGCATTCCCCTACACTGGGGCATAGAATCTTCACAGGACCAAGGTCCTCTCCTCCCATTGATGACTGACAAGGCCATCCTCCGCTACATGCGCCGCTGGGGCCATGGGTCCCTCCATGTGTACCCTTTTGTTGGTGGTTTAGTTCCTGGGAGCTCTGGGGGGTACTGGTTGGTTCAAATTGTTGTTCCTCCAATGGGAATGCAAACCCTTCAGCTCCTTGGGTCATAAAGCACAGTCTTAAAAATAAAAACAAAAACAAAACAAAGGACACTTTGGCACACTGTGAAGTAGCTTACAAGAGGAAAGAGAAAAGTAAATCATTCCATGAAACTTTATAAAGAAAGCAAGATTTTATGTTGGGGTTGGAGAGAGAGTACAATTGGTAAGAGAACTCACTGTTCTTGCAGGGAGCCTGAGTTCAGTTCAGAGCATCACATATGATCAACTATAACTACATATCCAACACTATCTTCTGACTTTCTCATGCACTACACACCCATGGTGCGTATACTTGCATGCAGATAAAACACTCATATACATAAAATAAAAATAAATTTTCATTACCTTTTATTTCTGTTTGAGAAATATATGCTTATATCTACTACCCACAACTGAAAAGAAGCCATTATTTTTTTGTTGTTGTTAATCCAACAAATATGTTTTAAGTACCTACAAAAAATTATTGTAACCTTTAGGAACAACACAGTAAAGTGTTAAGTAAACATAGCTGTCAAAAGAATTTACATTCTAGCCAGTTGACATAAGAAATATGTTATGATACATTATAAGATAGAATTTTTAAAATGTAAGGGATTGAATCCAGATCCTTGCTCATAGTGCACAAAGCACTCTGAGCTATACCCTCAGCCCTTTCTTTATGAGGCAGTATATCACTATGTAGCCCAAAACATCTCTTAACAACAACAAATAAAAACAACCAAAAGTCTCCAAACATCTCTTAGGAAAAAAGTATGCCCAATAAAAGAGTCTATTCACTCATGACCACTTACTGTATGATTCCACTATAAAAAGTATCTAGAATAGAAAATGTGTCTAACAAGAAGTTGTTTAGTGGTTGCCTGCGATTGGGAACAAAAATAGGAGACAACTGTAAATGACCCCAAGCTTCTTTGAGAAAATGATAAAAAAAAAAAAAAAAAAAAAAAAAAAAAAAAAAAGTCCCCAAATCTGGGCTGGAGAGCTGGCTCAGTGGTTAAGACCATTGATTACTCTTCCAGAGGTCCTGAGTTCAATTCCCACTAACCACATGGTGGCTCACAACCATCTATAAAGGAATCTGATGCCCTTTTCTGGTGTGTCTGAAGACAGCTACAAGGTACTCATATATATATATACAATAAATAAAAAATCTTTTTAAAAAAGGGAAAGAAAAAGACATCAAATCAGATATCTTTGATAAGTTTACCCTCTCCTTCCTACAGAACTGTACACCTAAAATAGAAAAGGTTGGAGTTAGAGATATGATTTAACAATCCCTCACTGCACGACCAGAGAATAAATGTTCAGCTCTAGAGCACCAGACAGCTCAAAAATGTCTGGAAATTCCAGGTCCAAAAAGCCAATACCATATGGCAACTGTACAAACACATACAAAATGAGAGAGAGAGAGAGCGTGCGCACAGAGAGGATGAACTTCATAGCATGTAAACAAATCCTACAACTGTAGTAGTTTTTAAAAATACTAACTTATGTCCAAGGTCCAGAAATAGAACCAAACATTAGTAGTTATTGAAAAATTTAATCCTGGAGGTAAAGGGAGAACAGATTCGTGGTTGACTATAAAATGTTCTGACATGAAACCTGAACAAAAGTTTGAAGTACCTAGTACCCAAGCTTGAAGTACCTTGTAACTTAGCATCAAGTACCTAGGGATTAAGCATGAAGTACCTAGGGACTAAGCACAAAGAACCTAATAATTAAGACGAAGTACTAGGGACTAGGATGTGGGTAGTTAAATTAAAGGAGTAGAAATATTTGAGAAGGAACTAAAAACAGACTGTTGTGTTTATCAGTGCTGTGGTTATTGTTCCTAGGGTAAGTTTCTTTATCAGTGTCTTTGGCAAAAATCCAAGTTGGAAAGGTTTCAGAAGAAGGTAAGGTGGGAAATGTACTGAGAACAGAAAACTTTCAAGTTACATTTGTTCCTAATATCTCTGCCTTCATTCTCTTAGCTGCCAAAACCAGCTTATGTGGCTCATGTGTACAAAATACCATGTGAACATCGAATGCCCACACACATAGATTCAATCTAGACCTCATGCCTCACCACTTACAATAGACATCCAAATGTTTTCTCCTGAGCTCAGTTCATAAGTCTAAAAGATATAAAATTGGATGTGTCATTTATAACCAATTCCCTATGTAGCTGGAAATTTTAACATTTTGTGAAATTTCATATTTTTCATACTGGGGGGACAGATGTAATATTTATATCCTGGGTTTAGATACATGGATAAAATAATTGAAAACTGGAACACACTCTTCTTCTTTATGAACAATAACCTATGCCTTATCCACCATGTGTACATTTGTTGCTCATTGCACTGCATGCTTAAAATAAACACGTGGTACTTTATATTTTTTCTTAAAAATTGATTCCAAGAGAAAAATATTATGTGTTAAATTTTATAATAAAATATGGAATATTGTTATGTGTGAGTCATGTCTCACCTAATAAAAGCAGAAGAATGGGAGACTGGAGAGATGGCTCACAGTGCCAAGGAACACTTGGCTGCTCTTTCAGAGGATCAGGGTTCAGGTCCTGGCAAGCAGACCATGGGGTGGGGAAAGGTTTAAGGGGCCAAAGAGAAAATTGTGGACACAGAAAAATAATCTTATAAATAAAACAGGTGATAAATTGCCACTGCTGATGAGTTAACGATACCCATTTTGACGCTTTGAGCACCACAGAGTATACATTTCCACATACTCAAAACAGCAATGTTGGGATGCAAACATGAGAGCAGCTCTCCTTAAAGGATACATTAATCAGACTTCCAATTTTGCTGCTCTACTGACCTTGAATAAGCCCCACAGGTTTTATTTACAGGCAATACAAATTATTGCACTGATATTGTAATGTTTTTTTGTTTTTTTAAGAAAAAAACTTAACAGAGAATTTTTTTTCTTTATGTGTTAAAAAATCCTTTTAGAGGTGCAAAAATTATGACAGCAAATGACAAATCTCAAAGCCAGCACATGTTGTGCTGTAATATTTAATAGAAAGTTCTCCTGGCAATGTGACAAATGATAAACTATTTGATGAGCATCAGGATATTAAAGTGAATTGCCCTTCGCAGTTCACCAGAGTGACTCAAAGTGTGCTGACACATAGAAATGATATTGAAGCCTTGGCATCTGACCACAAAAAATATGGCTAAGCAGGTCATCCTCTGGTGGAATATTAATAGAACAATGCCCAGGAAGGATAGGGAAAGCCATGTTCCTGATCATAAAGGAAGAAAGGCTGGCTTAAAATTAGAATCATCTCCAGCTAATCTTCACCCAGTTCACTGTCTCACACTCAGCAGGGGATTCTGGGAAGTCTGTGCTGTGAGATGAACTCTTTTTTTTTTTTTCACAGTGAGTTAACATGAACATCTCATTTGCTACCACTGGTGACCTCACTTTCCCCTGAGCCTTTTATCACAGCATCGTCTTGCTTTTCGGGGATACGGCTGTCAGCTGGCCTCACCCTCTAGCCATTACTTTTTTCAATCCCAAGTCTTGATTCCTGAATCATGCCTCCAAGTCCAGAAGTCAGTCTTGTCCACTTGTCCACTAGCTCAGTGGTTCTCAGCCACTCCTCCTGTCACCTCAGTTGATTCCAGATTCCTCTGACTGTGTTCAAAGCTCACAGTGTCATTATGAATGGAGGCTGGAGGAAGGAATGGGTAGAAGACCAAGAAGCCAATTCCAGAAACTGGTTCATTAGTTTGTTCATAGAGAAGTCCTCCCTTGCCTTTAGAATTTACACTTCTGAGAAATATTTTGAATTAATACTCAGAAAATTTTTACTTTTATAGGCCTCATATTTTTCCTTGTTAGTCCTTAAACTTCTCATCATCTATCTCTTGTCCCAAAAACCTCAGCTTTTTTGGCCCTTGTGTCTGTAGGACACAAGCTTGAAGTTCCCTCCATTCTACTAATTATTATGAGTATGTCTATTATTTAGATTGTAAAATTTTGATTAGATCACTAGTCCATTATCCATTGCTTTGCATATGTATGTCATCTTTCTTTCTTTCCTCTCAGCAGGAGAGCAAGAGGAAGAGGGAGAATTTTTATTTGATATAGCAAGAGGCCTCAGTCTCCAATTTCTGGAAGAGCATATGAACATGGTTGCTTGAAACATGTCCCTGTAATCATTATTTAGTTTTAGAAAATTTGGAAAAACAAACAATAGTTCCAAGATACAATTTCTTGAGTTGTGAAAACTGATTGTGTATATTTAGTACTGAAAAAAGTATTTAAATTTTAAATAGATTTACCATCATGAAAATTGAAATAATTAAAACATAAAATTTTCTGTTTATTGCCTACCTTCTCTTTACAGTATAATTCTATTAAAGTAAGAAATAAAGAAAAATTTCAATTGCCAAATTTATCTTTATAAATTCTATTATTTGCATTTAAAACTAGTCTTATAACAGCATTTATGCTGGACAGTTTTATGTGAACTTGATACTCTGAGAGGAGGGAACCTTGATTAAGAAAGATCCTTAAGATCAGGCCATAGGCAACAATGTAGACCATTTTCTTAATTAGTGATTGACAGGATTGCCCAGCTCAGTGAGTGTGGGTTGTACTATCCCTGGGCTGGTGGTTCTACGTTCTCTAAGAAAGCAGGCTGAGTAAACCATGAGGGGTAAGCCACTAAGTGGCATTTCTTAGCAGCATCTGCATCAGCTCCTGCCTCTAAGTTCCTGTCCCATCTAAGTGTCTGTCCTGGCTTCCTTTAATGATGAAAATTGAGGTAGAAGTAAGCCACCCAAAGTACTTTGGTCATAGTATTCCATCACAACAAAACTGACTAAGACAATATTGGATAACACATTTCTTATAAATCACTTTTTTGACAAATGATTTTATCATGCACATACAAAAATAAGGATTTGAGACATTTTTAATATATTCCTTCACAAATTTAATTGTGAAATGGATTTATGACTCAATATATTTTTAAGCTACTGAGTGACATACTCTATAACCTTTCAAATCTTGATGAAACTCTAGAAGTTCCACAACTTTTAATTAAATTTTAACATTTACACATCTCCAAAAGTACACTTTAAATGTGAACTATTTTTAAATTATTTGAATTAATAATAATTTTATGAACAAGGCCTAAGGCATTAGGCCACAACAGTGAACAAAGAGTTGCACCTTTTTAGGAAGCTTACAGGGTTGTTGGTTTCCAATTTAAGAATAACAACAGAGGAGCAAGCACAAACAAACAAGGATTGTGAGCAGAATACACAGGAGGAGGAATGGAAGGAAGAAGGCAGAAGGGAAAGGAAGGGAATGGGGAAGAAGATAGGTATGATATATCTGGTCTACGGAGGGAGGAATGCATAACTTCCCAGGGGCTGACATCCATTTTTCACGTTATTAAAAAGGTGTTGGAACCAGTGGGGTTTTGCTCTTTAAAATCACTGAAGCAAGATAAATCCAGCACAGCAGCTACACAACATTAGTACATGGGAATACCCACCACAGCCTACACATAATTATTAGACATTTTTGAGATATCTGCTCAGCCCTTTTATATTGATCTGGCTGAGCCCAGGATGTGGTTCACATTTATAAGCCAAGATACTACTGTCCTGGAATTCTTCAGACAATGTCAGGGCAAGGCTGAATGTCTCTCAGTGTGCTTGAAGATGAACTGGAAAACAACTTAAAGGGAAATGCTCAAATTTGATGACATTTGAAAAGTTTAGGCTATGGCACGCTCTAACTTTGGGATCTAGGGCTTGGAAGCCTCCCTTGTCAAAACTAGTTTCCCTGGTCCAGCATATAGAACTTTCTAGACCTTTTCAGTTCCCCATGCAATAGACAAGCCACTTTCTTCCAAGATATCCTCATATAGAAATACCCCTGAATCTGTATTAAGACTTGGTTTTCCCCTAATCAAACCAGCCAAATGATCTTTAGTAACTATGGAACATGCTCAATGCATAGTGTGTCTTAAAGATGGAGGGAATTCTTTTAGAGCTTTGTTTACAACATTCTTCTCTTTGTAAACATTATGAACCTCATAAACCTTAGTCAACTGTTGGACTTGTGAAGTCATTAGGTCATCATATTTCCAACATAGGCAACAGTAGATTTGCTAAAGCAAAAGAAGACAAGAAAAATGCTCACCAAGAGGGCACAGATACTAAAATCACACTTGTTTCTTGCCTGAGAATTAGAAGCCAAGATGATCAAAGAATGCTGGACAGGAAAGATAAGACATATTAAAAAAGGGAAAGAAAAGAAAAAGAAAAAAGAAAGAAAGAGAAAGAATGAACAAACAAATGAACGGAAGAAAGAAAAAGTACGTAAGATAGTATGACTTAACAATGTCAGAAATTGATTCAACACTTGTAGGCATAAAATTTTTGAAGACTAGAAGTAGTGGAAAAGAAAAGATTTAGGACACAGAAGAAGTAGACCTATTGGGACCCAAGGAACTGAAAGGCTGGTAGCACCTTAGGACGAACAACAATATGAACTAACTAGTACCCTCAGAACTCCCAGGGACTAAACAACCAACCAAAGAGTACACATGGTGGGACTCATGGCTCCAGCAGCATATGTATAGCAGAGGATGGTCTAGTCGGTCATCAAGAGCAAGAGAGACCCTTGTCCCTGTGAAGGATCTATGCCCCAGTGTAGGGAAATGCCAGGGCCAGGAAGCAGGAGAGGGTGGGTTGCTGAGCAGGGGGAGAGGGTAGGGAACAGGTTTTTTTATTATTATTATTATTTTTCTTTTATTCAGAGGGGAAACTGGGAAAGGAGATATCATATGACATGTAAATAAAGAATATATCTAATTAAAAAAAAGAGGAATATTTCCTTGGGAGCAAATTCCATCGTCATTGTCAGGATATCAGCAGTTCAGTCCGGTAACAAACACAGATATGAATAAGCAACTGCAGTCCTGTCCTCTAGGCAGGCAGAAACCATGCATGGATCAGCAGCTGCAGTTTAATCCTGAAGAAACTGCAAGATTTGCCAACCGACCTGAGGACTGTTTCAGGAAAACATTCTTTTGCCTGTGTTCCCCAGCAAAACATTTGACGTAACTGACTTTCAAAGGAAACTGACCAATTTCCACTTCAAACATTAAAATGTGTTTATTAATTCACTTTAAAACCAAATATCATCCCTTCCTCTCTTCCCAGTACCTCCTCCTGCAAATCCTCCCCCAGTCCACCTTTCCCTCTGCACATCAAGTTGCTGCAGGACTAGGAGAATCCCCTCCCACTGAGGCCAGACAAGCCTGTCCATTTAGGGGTGTGGGATCCATAGGGAGGCAGGCAACAGGCCCTATAGGGACAGTGTCTGCTCCAGTTGTTGGGAGACCTGAATGAAGACGAAGCTGCTCATCTGCTACATATGTACAGGAGTGCTGGGGACCTAGGCTAGGTCCAGCTCGTGTTCAATCTCTGAGAGCCCCCAAGGGTCCAGTTTACTTGACTCTGTTGATCTTACTATGGAGTCCCTATTCTCTTTGTGTCCCTCAGTCCTTCTCCCAACTCTTCTTTAAGACTCCCAGAGCTCCATCTAATGTTTGGGTCAACACTACTTCTTTTGAAATGAGTCCTTTCCACAAAAAAAGTCCTTTTTCATATTTTTCCATTTCTTAAAAAATGACACTGCTTCCTAGCTCTGAATTTTGCTGGTTGCTGTAACACAAGGGATTGTATGTTCTACAGCCGTGGATCTGTGGCTTCTTTCCAGGAAACCGCATGGATCTCATTAACTGATCATACCTTTCCAACGAATAACATCCTAAATATGCAAAGCTGAGTTGTGCCCACCTCAGGCAGTTCACAGACCTTTAATCTGTGTGTGTGTGCCTCTTCCTCTCCTGCCTTGTCTCATTATGATGTTACTATTTTCCACGTGACTTTTTTGATTCATTCTCTGAAAAAATATTTCCTTCTTCATATCTGATGTCCTTTAGTTACTATTCTTTCTAAGAAAATTTTAATGTCTTTAATGTTAGTGTTTAAGATTTTTAAGAAGTGGTTCTAAATTCTGATTAATAACCAAACTGAAATCTGTAATTATTTTTGACAAGAATGTCTCTCTCTATAGTTCACATAGTACACACTAGCAAATATTGCTAACCCTTTCCCCTTGTGTCTTTCCAATCTAGTTCTGTTATCTTGACATTTAAAATCATTATGCATACAGTTTTCTTAAGTATGATGTTTATGAAGTTTTCTAGCTGGCCAGATGGTCTCTACTTACTTCTCTGAGACTTCATAATTTTTAGAGTAAAATATCTTAAAATAAAACAATCAAACCTGACAATTTATGAACATGTTACTGTCCTTTTCGGTGTCACTACATAATTCCCCAACCTTTTTAAGTCATTTAAGCCTTACAAATTTAGGCACTGTTCTTTGTGGTCCAGATAATAATCTGTCATAGGCATGCTTTTGCTTTTGAATGAGTGGTTATATTAAGCATGTATCAATCAAAAATAAAAGAAAAAAAAGCAAGTTGCAAAGAGACAATAAACATCCATTCATTGCAATTGATGGAGAAAGAAAAGTAAAAATATCAGATTGATGCTCACAACATCCAACAAACAGCCATGCTGAGTGTCCTGATTAAAAGCTCTGTGCAGAACAGTAAGTTTTTTCCATAGCTGAGCTTCCAGCTTCTCAATTTTCTGGCATTTTTTACACCATAAGGTAATAAACATCAGTAATCTCTATTGAAAGTTCTACAGCTGTTCTCAAGGAAACCACTTTTTGAAATATTGCTGTGAGTTTTTCTTAATGGTCATAATAGATATTAAAGTAAAAAATAAGAAGCCTTTGGTTAGTTAATACACTGGGAATCCACCAAAGAAGTTAAGGCATGGGATGCATGAGTAGTTAGAATTCCTTTTAGCCGATATGTGCACATAAAGGATCCAGGCAGGTTTACCTAAAGGAATCCTGAGTGTTCCTATGTGGCTCAACTTTGATTTGAATTCAAGAAATTTATCTGAGCCTTCACTGGCCTTTCCAGATGCAGGGTGGCATGTTGAGCTGTACAGCTAGAGAATTTAGTCTGTTCTACTCTGATTCTAATTGTTAAGATGTGTTGATATGGAATAATTTCTTCAAGATTTGCTTATGTCCACCTGTGATTTATTTCCAATCGGAAGCTTGATTTAGTCTGTTCCTTTCTTAAATGACCTTTTTAGGAACCATTAAAGGACACAATTTTTATCCTTTCTCATTTTCAGAGCCAGTGGTAGCTTAATCTAGGAATGAGAATTTTACAGAAGAGTTGACATAATCAAGCTTAAGTCCAAGATAAAGGATAGGGGAAGACCATTTTCAGTAAGTTAAACAGAATATAACAACTTACCAATAAAAGATACAGTGGAGGCACTTAGAAATTCCCCTTCAATGTTCCCTGAGCCTCTTCAGTTTAATTTTTCAAACTGAGCTTCTTGATTGTAATACTCCAGAGCATCTGAACTACTTGTGATCTTCCATCACATCCTGCACTCTGAATTTTCTAGAAGCAGGGAAACTATATGTATATGTCTAAGTATATGAGCAAGGACATCTTGGAAAGCAGGTGTCAAAATGAATGAGCTCCATTTTACTCACGGAACTAGAAAAGAATGAGATATACTAGACAAAGCTGAATCTTATTTTTTCCAGAGCAAAAGACTTAGTACAAAGCTATAAAGGAATACCATAGCTATCACATTTCCTACCATAAATCTGTGTTCTAGGCAGGTTGTTTCAGTGTATAAATGATCAGAAATCATGATAAAATGAGCATAGTAATTTTCTGCTTGTAGAATGCTGTTTGCTTTTATGTAAGAAAGAAGAAAAAAACTTTTAATAATGACCTCCCACCATTTCTAATTTCTTGAGAGAATGGTACAAAATTAGATAGTGATCCTTCCTGCTCAAATCTAAAGAATTTAATCATCCAACACTCAAAAGATATAAATTGTGATTTTTTTAATGTGGAAGAAAGTTTAAACTTTTGGGGGTAAGTTGATGAAAACGTATTGGTCATTAATAGCTAATTACCTCAGATTTTTAGCAAAGGAGATAAAGTTAATTTTTTTGTTAAGAGAATATTTGGATTCCTAGATAGAGCATTATCAGCAGCAAAAAGAACAGTAATTACTGGGAAACAAGAAATTGCTCCTTCAACAAAGGACCGGACACTGGATTGAAGCAATAGACTCCATTTGTGAAGAGTGTACCCATTAAAAAATCAATACTTCTAGTTCTAGGAGTTCATTGCAAATGTTTTTGTATCCTGCCAAAAAGAATTAAGGACTTGGGAGCATTTTGCCTGGCAAACATTTTAGGCTCAACATTTGTCAGACTTTCAAACTTAAGATGTTAGAAAGAAAGAAAAGAAATAGAGAAATAAGGAAGGAATATCTCTAAGTATTGATTAACGAAGGAGTGACAGAATCAAAATATCATTTGACATGGTAACCATAGAAACAGGCATGCCTGTGGTAGAACTGCCTAGGTCAGAAAGGAGGGAAGCTATTATGTACCAGTGTATTTTCTTTGCACATTAGAGAATAAATAAAGCAATAGACATGGCTTTCTAAATAATACAAGCTGAATGGGTTCCTAATATCAATTGGCACTGATCCTTCTTTGGAGTAATTTTTTGAAGGGGTTGGCTTCCTAGAGGTTTATTTATCATCCTACTGGCATATTTGATTGCTCTGTTCAAAATCAATGACAGTTTAGTATCCCCCACAGGGTTTCAGCATTTCTATTTGAAACACAGAAAACGGAACCAACTACAAGCATCAAATTGTATTTGCAATCCCCATAGGGAATAATTTTGTACTAAGATAAAGAATAAAAAAGTCTGATTCTCTCATGAGGCCCCACCTCTTCCAGGGTAATCTATAAGTTGTTCAAGGTTACTGGGCAAGAATGTCACATTTTCCTCAGTGGTATAGATACTGGTGAACAAATTTAGCCATGCTCCTGTAAGCAACCACAATGAGACTCATTAGTTCACAAAAAACAAAACAGGAGGCTTGAAGGAGGACAAATTGGGATGAGGAAAGTGATCAGAGAGTGTGGGAGGGGGCCAAGAATGGTTAACAGGGTGAGTATGATCAAAATACATTACATGTACATATGAAAATGTCAAAATGAACCCATTAAATCAAATTAATATGTGATAATAAAAAGATTTTAGAAGTTCAGCCTTTCAAATGTCAATTCAAGTTCCTTAATTTAAAACTAGAGATGCACACACTGGCAAAAACAAACAAACAAACAAACAACATGATGCTTAGTATCAGTTTTAGTGTGTCTGTTCTATCACTCTGCCCACTGTGCATCAACAGAGTATGAGGATGTTATGTCTTCTTGTACTATGATATTACAGGATAGCAAACCAAGCAGAACTGAAGGATGAACTAAGCATAGAAAGTGCAGCCATTAAGGAAGAGACTTTGATGGGATTCTCCCCCCAGTTCAGAAATTATTGTATCCAACTGGACAACTGCCTGATTTATTGGTTCACAAATATGACAGGGTTTGTTAGACGTCACAGTGATCTCTAATCTTTGTAGATTTAAAAATAAAGTTGTATAGTTAATTGTGGAAGGTGATGGGACTAGCAAGAGGTTGCTGACAATGGTGGATGTGGCCACTTGACTTGTGCACCAAGCTCTTGCTTCTTTTCATTTACTGTCCATCATTTCATTAACCTTAATTCCATTTCTATACTTTCTTTTTCTTTCACATTCCTATTTAGTGCCTACAGATTTATTAACATTGCTTCATTTCAATACTTTTTCCTTTTGCAGAGAGACTTTTACTTAGATACTAGTAAATAATAGTGTAGATCCTAACATCAACTTGGTCCCTGATCGAGGTCAGATTTGAAAGTCGTATCAGTATTATTTTTGTCTTTGTCTTTCTTGGGCTGTTCTCTCTAGAAAACTCTTTAAGAAAAAGTGTCTTCCACTAAACAGACTTCTCAATCATTCTTTTGATATAAGAGGGCTGCATTTTGAAGACAGGAAAATGACAGTCATATTGATCTGTTGATACACTGGATCTTCACCACCACATACTCACTGATCTTGTACTTCTGGACCATGACAGATTCCAAGTTTATTGATACTCTTCATTTGATTGTAACTATTCGAAAAGCAGCATTTACAGGAAGACAGTGGAAGCATAGGGTAACTGTGGAGATAGTGCCTCTGAAATCATAGACTCTAATCCCTCAGTTGTACAGCTGAAGAAATGGATCAAGGATATTGGGTTATATGCCTGAAGATGCTTGCCTATAAAGCAGCAAAAACAGCACCCAAGGGTTCATGTATACTAAGTATTAGATACACTTGAAACTACTGTTATGAATTCTTCCCCAGGGAAGAATGCAAAAAGTAACATTTGTTAACCCCAAATAAGCCTGTGTTTATAATCTATCTTAAGCCCTTAAAAAATTTAATCTTTCATTTGTTTTAAAATAATTCTTACCTTCTAAAACCTAGAATCAATACAGTAGAGTGTAGAGAAAATTAAATGATTTTATTTCAATTACCTCTAGATAAGCAGTGATTTGAAGTGGAAGAACACAAAAATATTACATTTAAGTTTTAGACGTTTTTCTGTAGGCACAAATCACAAGCAGATATGCGTATTTTATATATGTACAAACCGATGTTCGAGAATGTTAACTCGCTTGCCTAAGATTATTCAATTGATAAAATTGTATGAGCATTCAGAGGCAGAATTTAGGATGTTTTATGTTTTAACCTTTTCTATGATCTTAACTTTGGGCTCTTGGAAAGAGTATTATTCAAAGAAATCATTGTAGTTTTATTTCTTGTAGAATATATCCACTGTGATGTTTTCAGTGCTGACTTCCAGTTAGACATTTCAGAGAGTCTGAGCAGTTGAACAGTGTTGTGCATGTGTAGCTCCCACATCCAAGTCATGGGAAACATCTCAGCTAATACCTCATAGTCTTATCAATTTCAGAAATCTTATATGGGGGCTTACACATGGACACTTCTATGGGATTCTAGCTTGTTTCAAACTACGATAAGTTCCCTTTTAAAGAAACTGAAAGAGTACAAACAATTTTCTAAAAACTAGGTAGTGAGGGAAGACACCTGTTCTTTCCCTTGCTAAGAAAAATGTCTATACTTTCCACATGAAAAATTTAGATTAGCATAGGACTCACCATTTGTGTTTTGACTGCCATGAAGATCAATTTACAGAATCTGGCAGTACTGCAGTTACTACATCAGCAGACTAAACTTGTCCTTAACCTTATTTTAATTCTCTTTGCAGTTCCTAGTTTCTATAGTATTTCATTTTATACACCACCAATTTATACACTTCCCTGATATGAGTTTCTGTTGTATCCATAGGAATACAAAGCATAGATTTGTGTGCAAAACGAGCATGCTAAAGTTCAACCCAACTTCTCAATGACCAGATTGTGCAAATCTCATACACAATGCTAATATGTTCTCTCTCCCATTTAATCTTGAAATATCAGACATCCCACTCCCCTGAATATATGTCATTTTATCCTAGAAGGTTTTACACAGCACTCCTAACATACTTTATGAAAATCTGATATAGAATACACAGAGTGGATAAAATTTAAAACCTTGGCCCTTTTATTCTCCCCAAAACTCAGTCTCATTACTTTTGAGTCTAGTACTCTTCAGATCACTGGCAAAAGAGATGTATAAAAGATTACATAAAGTGATAGTACGATTTTTATAGAGTATTAATCATCCTCGAAATGTTGAAGCAAATACTGATTAGTAAAAATGTAGAACAAAAACTCACATTTACTTTACAAGTGTTAATATAAGGGAAATTGCTAATGCTTTGGCATTTAAAATATCAGTTTATATGAGTAAATAAAAATAACGAGAAACTCTCCATTTCAATCAATGTAACTATGCTTTATGTTTGAAGGAATGAGTCATATTTCATCACTTTGTCACCATCCTCCAGGAGCATTTAAAGTTTGAGCAAGTTGTTTATGTTTAAAAGAAAACTTGGATGTTGAAGATATAGCTAAGTGGTAAAACACTGGCTCCAAGTGCAAAGCTCCAGGTTCTAATCCAACAAGCAAATTAAGAGACGGTATATAGATGGATAGATAGATGATAGATTTTAGATAGATAGATAGATAGATAGATAGATACATAGATAGATACATAGATACATAGATAGATAGATGGACAGACAGACAGAAAAAAAGATACACAGAATGTGTAAAAGATCTGACCATGGTAATGTAATAAAATAGCTTGAATATGAATATATGAATCTGCCCTCCTCACATACACACACATACACACACACACACACACACACACACACACACACCTATACACACAAAAATACATTTTCATTCTAACAGACAAGACATTTTGATAAAAATTTATTATGTCCTAGGACACAAAATAAATTTTGATAAAAGCCAAAGAGACTGAGTAATTGAATAGTAATCATAGGGTTTCCAAAGACCACAAAGTACCCCTACCTGGACTTCCAGAAAAGTAAAGCTCATCTGGAAGCTATAACTAAAATTTTATATTAGAAAAATATTGTAATAAAAACTAGTTTAAATTTTTCTAGTAGAGGTTGACAAATATTGAAAAACTAAGCAACATGAAAGTCATACATACTAGTGGTTATATATTGATATGTTTCTAAGGCTTACTTAGAAGGATAATATTAAATGATTTCATTATAGATAATAAATAGATACAACAGGAAGGAAGGAACTTTCATGTACTTTGAGAAATATTATAGCTTTTCCAGCTAGACACTATGCAATATAATAAGAAACAAAGATAATGAAGAAAAATAGTGAGTAATAGTGAGTAGAGTATATATGAAAGAGTTCTTAAAATTTTTAATATAAACTTTTTTGGAAGCTTTAGGATTTTAAATAGTTTTTAAAATGTAAACATGCACGGTTAACTGAAGCAATACAGATACAATTAAAAGTGACATAATAATGATCACCATCATGCAATGTCTGTATTTTTTTTTGTGGAATAAACTGTGGAAAAGTTACAAGCCTAATAAAATGCTTGCCAGAGTATTCGATTAAAACATTCAGAGATTACAGAAATAGCAAATTCAGATTCTATCAAACGGAGACAAGGGGAGTGGAACAAACAGAAGGCAGGAACACTGAATTCAAATAAAGATCAACCACAGTAATATCCAAGTTAACTTTAATTCAAGATTTGCACTAAAAAACTCAGACATTGCACAATGTCAATGATTATTAAGCCCCTATGAGACACACTCACTAAGAAGGCTGAACAACTCATTGTGTCCATATACTAAAACTAAAGTTTCAAAACCAATGAAATGGACTGGTATTAATGGGCCAACTGACAGCTCTAACTGAAGGCTTTATATGCCTCTAAAATGACTGATAGAACAAGTAGGGTACAAAGTTAACTCCAATTCCTAACCCAGAAGCTGCCTTCAATTGATAGTCACTCACAAATGAAAAAAAATGTCTTTTCTCCAGTAGGGTCTCAATGGGCCTACAAACAATCTTAAGGACTGACCCCATGTCCAGCAGTAGATGGCCAATACAAAATGAGACCAATGACAATTCTGGAGATTCTTTGTCTCATACTACTTTGTCAAGGATTGATTTGTTTTAATCTTACAGGTCCTTTGCATGTGTATATTATGGTTTCTGGTTTTGTTTTTATGAACTATCCATGTTTGCCAGTGTGTGTCTGCGGTTATAAAAGCTTCTCCTTGTGGTCACTTTCTCTCCTATTATTGTTTTAGTCCTATCATTGTATTTTTAAACAAAGTTTATTTCTTATTATTATATTTATATGTCTACTTGTATTCGAATGAAAGAGAGAAAGAGTGTGCATTTGTGGGAGGGAAGAGTGGGGAGGATCCAGGAAGAGATAGAAGGAATAGAACTTAAATCAAAAGATATTGCCTTTTAAAAATCTATGGTTGCCTTCTCTGAAATCCTGGATCTGCACTCCTTTTCATTGGTCACAGCTCTTCCAGAGTCCCTCAATGCCTGCATGCACTGGGGACAAGTAGGTGAGATACCCACGCCCCAGTCCCCTGACTGCTTGGTCCCTAAGCAAGCCCAAGAGCCATGAGACTGCCCAATCCATTCTGTTGGTCAAGAGAACCAACTCTGCCTGCTCCCCTGGAATACCAGTTCTACCTACAGTTCTAGAGGTCTGCTGCCATCAGAGACTACCATACCAGCCAACATCAGGGACAATCAGATGCCTAAAGGCCAACATAGGAACACAATCAATAAAAGCCAGGGTAATATGGCACCAACAGAACCTATCTATCCTACTATGGCAAGCAAGGATATCTTAACACATATTGCCATATGTTTATAGCATATGATACTATTACTCTTCACCAACCCTACATCTGATAGAGAGCTAATATCCAAAATATATGAAGAACTCAAGAAGTTAAATACCAACAACCTCAATAACCCAATTAAAAGTGGGGTACAAAGCTAAACAGAACTCTCAAAAGAGGAATCTCAAATGACTGAGAATCACTTAAAGATTTGTTCTACCTTTAAGCCACCAGGGAAAAGCGAGTCAAAATGACCGTGAAATTCCGTCTCACACTGGTCAGAATAACTAAGATCAAAAACTCAGGTGATAGTACATGCTGGTGAGGATGTGGAGCATGGGGATATTCTTCTATTGCTGGTGGGAGTACAAACTTGGATCACCACTTTGGAAGTCAGTTTGGTGGTTTTTCAGAAAACTGGGAATAGCCCTACCTCAAGACTAAGCTATACCATTCGTGGGCATATACCTAAAGATGCCCTACTATACCATAAGGACAAGTGCTCAACTATGTTCATAGCAGCTTTATTCATAATAGCCAGAAACTTAAACAATTTAGATAACCCTCAACTGAAGAATGGATTAAAAAAATGTGGCATGTATACATAATGAAATGCTATTCAGGTATTACCAACAAAGAAATTATGATTTTGTAGGCAAATGGATAAAACTTGAGAAGATCATCCTAAGTGAGGTAACCCAGAACCAAGAAGACACACATGGTATGTACTCACTTAAATGTGGACATTAGCTAATAAGTGCACAATAACCATGTTACAATCCACAGACTCAAGGAACTGGGTAGTAAGGCAGTCCCAAGTCAGAGCTAGAATCTCATTCAGAAAGGGAAACTTAATAATCAGAGGTAGAATGTTCCTCTTTCTCCACATCCTCCCCAGCATCTGCTGTCACCGAATTTTTCATTTCAGCCATTTTGACTGGTGTGAGGTAGAACCTCAGAGCTGTTTCCCTTTGCATTTCCCTGATGACTAAGGATGTTGAACATTTCTTTAGGCGCTTCTTGGCCATTCGAGTTTCCTGAGTCGAAAATTCTTTGTTTAGCTCTGTACCCCATTTTCAATAGGGCTATTTGATTCTGGAGTCTAACTTTTTGAGTTCTTTGTATATATTGGATATTAGCCCTCTATTGGATATAGGGTTGGTAAGGATGTTTCCCCAATATGTTTGTTGCCTTTTTGTCTATTGACAGTATCCTTTGCCATACAGAAGCTTTGCAATTTTATGAGGTCCCATTTGTAGATTCTTGATCTTAGAGCATAAGCTATTGGTGTTCTGTTCAGGAAATTTTTCTCCTGTACTCATGTGTTTGAGGCTCTTCCCCACTTTCTCCTCTATTAGTTTCAGTGTATCGGGTTTTATGTGGAGGTCCTTGATCCACTTGGACTTGAGCTTTGTACAAGGAGATAAAAATGGATCGATATGCATTTTTCTTCATGCTGACAGCCAGTTGAACCAGCACCAGTTGCTAAAAATGCTGTCTTTTTGGCACTAGCTGGTTTTAGCTCCTTTGTCAAAGATCAAGTGACCATAGGTGTGTGGGTTCATTTTAGGGTCTTCAATTCTATTCCATTGATTTACCTGCCTGTTACTGAACCAACACCATGCAGTTTTTATCACTATAGCTCTGTAGTACAGCTTAAGGTCTGGGATGCTGATTCCCACACCCCCTCCCCCAGAAGTTCTTTTATTGTTGAGAATAGTTTTCACTATCCTGGGCTTTTAGTTATTTCAAATGAACTTGCAAATTGCAGTCTTTCTTTTTTTATTAGATATTTTCTTTATTTACATTTCAAATGACACCTCCTCTACTGGGGTTTCCCCTCCACAAAACAAAACAAAACAAAACAAAACAAAAAACAAACCAAAAATAACCCTGTTCCCTCACCCAACCCTCTGCCCACCAACCCACCCTCTCCCTCATCCTGGCCCTGGCATTCCCCTACTAGGCCATCCCCTACTATAAATATGCTGCTGGAGCCATGAGTACTCCCATGTGTGCTCTGGTTGGTGGTTTAGTCCCTGGGAGCTCTGAGGGCACTAATTAGTTCATATTGTTGTTCCTCCTAAGGGGCTGCAAACCCTTCAGCTCCTTGGATCCTTTCTCTAGCTCTTTCATTGGAGACCTTGTTCTCAGTCCAATGGATGGCTGTGAGCCTCTACTTCTGTATTAGTCGGGTACTGTCTCAGGAGACAGTTATATCAGGCTCCTGTCAGCCATCACTTGACGGTACCCGCAATAGTGTCTGGATTTGATGATTGAATATAGGAAGGATTCCCAGGTGGAGCAGTCTCTGGATTGCCCTTCCTTCAGTCTCTACTCCATAGTTTGTCTCTGTAACTCCTTCCATGGGTATTTTGTTACCTCTTTTAAGGAGGAACGAAGTATCCACACTTTGGTCTTCCTTTTTCTTGAGTTTCTTGTGGTTTGTTAATTGTACTTTGTATATTCCGATCTTCTGGACTAATATTCACTTACCAGAGAATGCATACCATGTGCATTCTTTTGTGATTGGGTTACCTCACTCAGGATGATATTCTCCAGATCCATCCATTTCCCAAAGAATTTCATAAATTCGTTGTTTTTAATAGCTGAGTATACTCTATTGTGTAGATGTACCACATTTTCTGTACCCATTCCTCTGTTCAGGAACATTTGGGTTGTTTCCAGTTTCTGGTTATTATAAATAAGGCTGCTATGAACACAGTGGAGCATACGTCCTTATTACATGTTGGAGCATCTTCTGGGTATATGCCTAGGAGTGGTATAGCTGGGTCCTCTGGTAGTACTATGTCCAATTTCCTGAAGAACCACCAAACTGATTTCCAGAGTGGTTGTACCAGCTTGTAATCCCACCAGCAATGAAGGAGTGTTCCTCTTTCTCCACAACCTTGCCAGCATCTGCTGTCACCTGAGTTTTTGATCTTAGCATTCTGACTGGTGTGATGTGGATTTTCAGGGTTCTTTTGATTTGCATTTCCCTGATGACTAAGGATGGTGAACATTTCTTTAGGTGCTTCTCAGCCATTTGGTATTCCTCAGTTGAGAATTCTTTGTTTAGCTCTGTACCCCATTTTTAATAGGGTTATTTGATTCTCTGGAGTCTAACATCTTGAATACTTTTTATATATTGAATATTAGCCCTCTATCAGACATATGATTGGTAAAGATCTTTTCCCAATCTGTTAGTTGCTGTTTTGTCCTATTGATAGTGTCCTTTACCTTACAGAAGCTTTGTAATTTTATGAGGCCTCATTTATTGATTCTTGACCTTAGAGCATAAGCTATTGGCATTCTGTTCAGAAAATTTTCCCCTGTGCCCATGTGCTCAAGGCTCTTCCCCACTTTCGTTTCTATTAGTTTCAGTGTATCTAGTTTTATGTGGAGGTCCTTGATCCACTTGGACTTGAACTTTGTACAAGGAGTTAGGGATGGATCGATTTGCATTTTTCTACATGCTAACTGCCAGTAGAGCCAGCACCATTTGTTGAAAATTCTGTCTTTTTTCTACTACAGAGCAATTGTGATAAAAAAAAAAAACAAACTGCATGCTATTGGTGCAGTAACAAGCAGGTGGGTCAATGGAATAAAATTGAAGACCCAGAAATGAATCCACACAACTATGGTCACTTGATCTTTGACAAAGGAGCTAAAACCTGCAAATTGCTCTTTCTAACTCTATGAAGAATTGATTTATAATTTTGATTGGGATTGCATTGAATATGTAGAGTGCTTTTGCCACTATGCCCATTTTTACTATAAAAATCCTGCCAATCCATGGGCATGGGAGATCTTTCCATCTTCTGAGATCTTCTTCAATTTCTTTCTTCAGAGACTTGAAGTTCTTGTCGTACAGATCTTTCACTTGCTTGGTTAGAGTCACATAAAGGTATGTAATGTCTTTGTGACTAATCTGAAGAGTATCGTTTCCCTAATTTCTTTCTCAGCCTGTTTATCCTTTGAGTAGAGGAAGTAGATTTGTGGAGAAAGAGGAACCCCATTGCTAATGGGGTTGCAAGCTGGTACAACCGATCTGAAAGTTAGTTTGGAGGTTTCTCAGAAAATTGGACATAGTACTACCTGAGGACCCAGCTATACCACTCCTGGGCATACCCAAAAAATGTTCCAAGTTGTAAAAAGGGCACATGCTCCACTATGTTCATAGCAGCCTTATTTATAATAGCCAGAAGCTGGAAAGAACCAAGATGTCCTTCAGCAGAGGAATGGATACAGAAAATGTGATGCCTTTACACACTGGAGTACTACTCAGCTATTAAAAACGATGACTTCATGAAAATTTTAGACAAATGGCTAGAACTAGAAAATATCATCCCGAGTGAGGTAATCTAATCACCAAAGAACACATATGGTATGCACTCACTGATAGGTAGATATTAGCCCAAAACCTCCAAATACCCAAGATACAATTCACAGTCCACATGAAGCTCAAGAATAAGGAAGACCAAAGTGTGGGTACTTCAGTCCTTCTTAAAAGGAGAACAAAATACTCACAGGAGCAAATATGGAGATAAAGTGTAGAGCAGAGACTGAAGAAAAGGCCACCTAGAGACTGTCTCACCTGGGGATTCATCCCATATATAGTTACCAAAACCAGACACTATTGTGGATGCCAAGAAGTACATGCTGAAAGGAGCCTGATATGGCTGTCTCCTGAAAGGCCTTGCCAGAGCCTTACAAATATAGAGGTGGTTGTTTGCAGCCAACCATTGGACTAAGTACAAGGTCCCCAATAGAGGGGTTAGAGAAAGGACTGAAGGAATTGAAGGAGTTTGCAACCCTATAGGAAGAACAACAATATCAACCAACCAGACTCCCAGAGACCCCAGGGACTAAGCCATCAAACAAGTAGTACACTTGTCTCCAGCTGCTTATGTAGCAGAGGATGGCCTTGTCAGACATCAATGGGAGGAGACATCCTTGGTCCTACGAAGGCTCCCCAGTGTAGGGAATCAAGGGCAGGGAGGAGGGAGTGGGTGCTTGGCTGGAGGAACACCCTCATAGAAGCATGGGGAGGGAGTGTGAGATAGGTGATTTCCAGGAAGTGGGGGGAACCTGGAAAGGGGAAAACATATGAAATGTAAAAAAAGAAAATATCCAATAAAAAATGAAAATTTCTCATAGGAGAAAAAAATCAGAGGTGGACACAGATAGGGAACTGAGTAAGAGAGAGAAATGATGAGGGAGAGGGCTGAGAGTGAGAATGGAAATCTTGCAGAGGAGGGAAGTGCATCTCTGGGACTAGCTGGAGGCATGGAATAGAGGAAGACATGGAGAGTCCACAGAAGTAACCCTAGTTGGGATTTCTACTATAGAGAGATGTAGAGATTGAAGTAACCATCTTTTGTAGTCAGGCGGAACTTTCAGAGGAGAAAGGGGGGACATCAATCCATCCTCAAAACCTTCAACACAAAATCTGTCTTGCTGACAAGATATGCAAGGATAAAGATGAAGCAGAGACTAGGAGAACAGCCAACTAATGACTTCTCCAATTTAAAATCCATCCCATATGAGAGAACCAACCCCTGACACTATTGATGATACTCTGCTATGCTTGTAGACAGGATCCTAGCATAGCTATCTCTTGAGAAATGTAATCCAACAGCAGAAAGAGGCAGAGGCAGAGACTTACAGCCAAATACCAGACATTTCTAGTGGAATCTTATAGAAGAGTGGGGGATAAAATTGAGCAATCCAGGGGGGTCAAGGACACCACAAGACAACCTACAGAGTCACTAACCCAGGCCAATTGGAACTCCCAGAGACTGGACCACCAACCAGGGAGCATGCAGGGGCTGGACCTAAGCCCCCTACACATTAGTAGCAAATATGCCACCTGTCTTCATGTGGATCCCCTAACAAGTAGTGCAGGAGCTGTATCAGTCTCTGTTCCCTGCCATTGGATCCCCTTCTCCTATCTGGATTGCCTAGTTGGGCCTTAGTGTCCTTACCAGAACATAATAATGCTACTTTTGTATAAAAATAAACAAAAATATGTTGTCAATAAAACAACTTTTGAAAGAATATTAAAATTCTAATAAGAATTAATTTATTTATTCAAAGATCAGTCACAAACCAGAAGAAGTTTATGGTTCTATCAGTTGACATGCAGATATAGCAACCCAACTATATATGACTATTTTACAACATATAAGAAACTGAGCTGTTAAACAAACCTGAATACACTTTAAATAATAGAAAACATGCAGGCATGTCATTTGATTGATTAGTCAAAGGATACTTGTGGAATCGAGGAAATAGCTTAGTCTATAGAGGCCAGTGGGCATGCTCAAAAATCTAGTTGATTCCTAGTTCCAAACAAACCAGTAACGGGTAAAATATCTGTAATTCCAGCACTCAAAAGTCAGAATCACAAGGATCAGAAGTTCTAGGTCATCCTTGGATACACAGCAGTTTCAAAACTAGCCTGGGTAACACGAGACTCTATCTTGAAAATAAATTTTAAATTATGTAAGAATTGAAAATTAGATAACATTTAAGTAATTCATGGGTCAAGAAAATCACAATGGCATTTATATAATGCAATCAAATGAAAATCAAAACATCATATAAAATGGCTGTATCAAAAGAAACTCTTATAGGTAATTTTATAGGATCAAATATTTAATGAAAAGAACTTCATATCAATGTTTTAGTGTTTCAGCACAAGAGACAAGGAAACAATCTGTTTTTTACAAAAGAAACTCTACTTAAATGTATATGTGTGGGGCTGGAACTATTGAGAGCTTAGCAGTTGAGAGCACCAACTGCTATTACAGAGGACCCAAGTTCAATTCCCAGGCACTGCATGGTGGGTCACAGACATCTGTAATTCCATTCCTGGGGATCTAATGCCCTCTTCTGACCTCCATGGGTTCCAGGAACACAGATGATGCACACACACACACACACACACACACACACACACACACACATACACACACACACACACACACACACACACACACGCAAACAAAACAATCATACACATAAAATAATGATAATATATGTAAAATCTCAAACTTTTTAAAAAATCTGTTCATTGACTTCTTCATTTTAGATGGAGCCTTACTCTTCAGCACAGATGTAACTCATTATATAGCCTCATAGGAAACAGAAGATTACACGGACTGTTTTGTTTAAAGAACATGTTACTGGTATGGATACAGTATGAGTCAGGTAAGAGACAGCTGACCCTGGAGGTTTAGAGGACCTCACAGCAGACAGTGATATGGAGTGTTGTAAACTATGCTGGTCTCATTCCACCTTTATGTGCGTTTTGAACATATTTTGCCCTCATGTCAGCAACCTCTGCCTTTACTTTAGCCTTCACCTTCTCCAAAGTGCCTATGTGATTTATCTTTAGATATATACCTACTTCCATATGTGTGCCAATACGTATGAATGCCTATGTCCACCTGTGTGTGGTATATGTATGCCAGTGTGTGTCTGAATACTCTCCTAACAGCTCCCTGACTAGTGGTTCGTACGCTCATGAATAGAGGATGTTTTGTCTCATCTGCTCATGACTGCTCAAAATTGTTTCAACCTTCCTGCTTTCTGAGATCCTTCTTTGTTCGTAGCATCAGAGCTTGGGCCTCATGAGCCCAGGTGTCAGGCCTCAAATTCTTTGACAATCCTCCGGCCTTAGCTCCCACAGTTTGGTAATCTGAATATCCATAAGTTACTATATGATGAGAGTTTAGCTCAAACTACCAGTTCATTAATTAGTTCATAAAATAAAATAAAATAAATATATAAAAGTAATAATTAAAATGGTCAAAGAAGTGTCCATTTTTTTAAGCAGTTGGACAAAAGAAAGAAAAGCATGTATTATAGAAAAGAGAGTTAGCTAACATATCTTATTTTATTTATTGTTTAATAATAGGATCTAATTTTTCATAAAGTGAAATCAGGGCTAGGGACAATTTGGAGCAATCTTGAAATTAAATTAATCTTGAAATCTTGAAATTAAACATAAAATTTGGGAAGGAGAAAGATGGCATTGATGAAAGGGGTAACATAATGAAAACTAATTTAAATTAACTGCCCAACTCCGGGGATCAAGTTTCTGCACAGTTATATACTAGTGACGTACTTTGTAAGCAGGTATCCTCTGACTGACTGGTACATACTGGAAGCCCTGGCCATATGTTAATGTGAGTTAAGTGTCAGATTTTGGCTCCTTAGCAGACATGAAGTTCCCGAGTTCCATTCCTGCCCTCTGAGCAGGAGATGACTGCTACCAGGCATCTCACTAAGAACAGCAGTGCTTAGCCTTCTGGATAACCTCACTCACTGTGGTGCTTCTTCAGCCTTAGGTACTGGCACTGACACAGTAAGCAAGCACGTCATGAAGACTAGCAGACATCATAATAATTTAGAACAATAATTTAGAATATCATAATAGAACAATAAAAACTCCTGTTTGTGAAGAGGGACAACTGCCACTGATTTTATAGAAGAATGAGTAATAATAATAATAATCATAATAATAATCATAATAATAATAATAACAATAATCAGGGAATGTGGAGAGAGTTCAGAGGTTAAAAGAATATACTGATCTTACAGAGAAGCCAAGGTCAATTAACCACACATATCTGCTAGCTCACAATCACTTGTAGCACCAGGTGATGTGACACTACTGGCCTCCAAGGGCACCCAGTATACACGTGTGCAGGCTGGTTTTGTGTGTCAACTTGACACAGGCTGGAGTTATCACAGAAGGGAGCTTCAGTTGGGGAAGTGCCTCCATGAGGTCCAGCTATGGGGCATTTTCTCAATTAGTGATCAAGGGGGTAGGGCCCCTTGTGGGTGGTGCCATCCCTGGGCTGGAAGTCTTGGTTTCTATAAGAGAGCAGACTGAGCAAGCCAGGGGAAGTAAGCCAGTAAAGAACATCGCTCCATGGCCTCTGCATCAGCTCCTGCTTCCTGACCTGCTTGAGTTCCAGTCCTGACTTCCTTTAGTGATAAACAGCAAATGTGGAAGTAAGCTGAATAAACCCTTTCCTCCCCAACTTGCTTCTTGGTCATGATGTTTGTGCAGGAATAGAAACCCTGACTAATACAACATGTATCCTCACACAGACATACACATATATACATAATTAAAAAGAAAATGTGTTTACAAAACCTATCTCCGAGTTATGGCGCTAACACGATGAGGAGTGGCAGGAGAGTGAGGAGGATATGTCACTTCCATACAATGTATGAGAGCTGCAGTCACTTAATTTGAAAATGAAAATAATGAGACTTTAAAACAAAGGCAGTTATGACAAGATAAACCAATTATAGTCACTTGATCTCCCTGAAGCCCATGCGACCTTCCATATTAATCATATGCAATGTCTAGGGGAAAGAAAACATGGGTTAGGCCAGAGTGGGTTGAAATGTTTAATCATGTGGCATTGATGTATGGCTGATGGCTTCTTGTCAGTGAAGGATGAAATCCAGTTTCTTATGAGTACCAGGGACTGAGGTATATTTCTCAGAACTGAGCAAAAATGTTATTTCGCACTGAGTCCCTCACGTAGTCTTTCCCCCAGTTTGTATACTGTTCATCTGAATTCTCTAGTTCCATGGCTGTAAAAGACATTGACCACATTAAGCACTGCAGCATCACTGCAGTGTGGTGACTGGAAGCCAATACTCACATTGCCTCAGAAGCTAGCTGGGATGCTCTTCAGGAATTACACTCATTCATGCATGGAATCAATATACCTCTAGACGAATGGGTTGTTGTCAATCAATTTGGAAGCTTTGGGGTGAACTCCATAAGAAAAGTTGCGTGGCAATAAAATATAATGGACTCTACTTCAAATTAAACAAATTCATCTTCTCCTTTCTATACAAGTTGCTGGTTAGATAATCCTTCATAAGACAAGCCAATATGATTTTTCTCAACTACCTTCAGAATTGTGCATACTTAGGCAAGCAAGGTAATGGTCTGTCATGGTTGGAAATCATGTTGGCAAGAACTTGAGACAGTGACCTGGTCACATGAATCTGCAATCAAGAAACAGAGAAAAAACTGTTTTCTTTACTATCTTTCTCTTTTTTATGTAGTCTGGGATGTTAGCCTCAGGAATGGTGTCACTGACATTTAGGGTGGATCTACCCGCCTGAGTTAACCTAACCTAGATGATCCCTCACAGGCATGCCCAAAGGCTTGTCTCCCAGGTGAGTCTGGATGCTGTAAACATGAAAATGTAACCACCACTGGGAAAATCCCATGTTCACGCACTTTGTCTTTAAGCTCTTTTTCTACATGTTTGTCATGCTTGCTCTGTGTGAAATCTAGATAACTCATGGTGTGCTGAGCTGTCTTCTCCCACACACTCACTGGGAGCATCATGTACCCCTAGAACAGGATGTATTACAGACTCCTATTTCTCAGTCATAGCTTAGATGATTCCTCTTTCTTCATGGAAAATGAAGGTTTGGATTTTACAATATTTAACAACACCATCCAATACCTGACCCCAATCATCTGCAAATGCCTCCATGGGTGAATAACTCATTTGTTCAATATTTCCGCTCCTGTCTCACTATTATTTTCTCTAATACCACTTATATCTTGGTACTAGAAAATTTTAGAATATGTAAATAATGTTCTATACATGAGAAACTCTGCATTTATTGACATCTCTCTCAAACTCCCTTGACTGCAGCACAATTTCAATAAGTTATATGTGGCTTTATGCTCAGTCCCAAATAAAACACTTCACTTCTCTGGTACCACCTTTTATATTTGGGGCTTCCTGTCTTAATATATGGACTATAACAAATCCATTAAGGGAAAATAAGAAAACTTCAATAAATTACTACAATGGAAGTTACAAAAAACTTAAATATTTCTAATGCAAGAGAATTGTTATGAAATATGAGAAAGAAAGAACATTGGTAAAAAATTTAAAATATACAACCTGCATCTTTCAAATTCTATGGCATAGCAATAGATACTTTAAAAATGAAGAAGAGTTAAAAGGTACTTCTTGCTGGTTAGTGGTCCATGCCTTTAATCCCAGCACTTGGGAGGCAAAGGCAGGCAGATTTCTGAGTTTAAGGCCAACTTGTTCTACAGATCTGGTTCCAGGATGACCAGGGTTACACAAAGAAACTGTTTCTTATAACACAAACAAACAAACAAAAGATGATTGTTTATCACCATTTCTTTAGAAGGTAATGAAGGATGTTATCCAGAAAAATAACTTTTAAAAGAAAAAACATTGGCTCTGGGAAATAGAAATTCAACTCAAGCACAGAGAACTTCCAAAGCAGTTGCTGTAAGGTAAATACTAAGAGAGAACACTTTAATCACAGAGGGAAACACTAGGCCATCTAGGGTACTCTTCAGAGAGAAAAGGACAAAAACAAAAATAGAATTATAGAGTGACTACATTTGGGGAAATACATGAAATTTATTATATCAGTACAAATCTACAATAGATGCACAGGACATTTAAGAGGGAACAATTAGCTTTGTAGGTATGCAGAATAGTAAAAATTATATAACAACAGGCCACACGATTATGCAATAGGTAATACTTACACTGACACAATGCAGTGGGTTCTTCCTACTGTAGTTAGTCATCAGTATCTGCACCATAGTTACTCTAAGATAAAGATAAACCAACCACAGAAGCAGGTAGACTGCCTTTCTTCATTTCTTTCTCTTCTTTTCCAATTCAAATCCTCACTACCATCCCCAGACCTGTAGAAGACTACTTGCTGGAACCTCCCCTCCCTCCCTATCTCTATCCCCAGGGGATCACACAGATGTTCTCTAACGTTCCCTCCCTTATCGCTTTATCCCAGCCCCCAACTCCAGCAGGCATTCCCTAGAAACCAGATAGCTAAACCTGCCAGAGAAGCAAGTAAGCCAAAAGCAGTCAGGTTAACTTCAGATCTTTATCTCTCTATCTCTCCTCCATATTCAATTTCCGAACTGAGGAGGGGGGCATGTTATAATTTAATAGCTTTAAAAGATTTATACAAATGTTTAGTTGACCAGTTTTCATAACAGCATTTTTTTGGTTAATTTATTTATTCTGATCAAAGCACCCCTTTCTCCTCCCAGTTCCACCACCACACATCTCTTTCCTCATTCCCCCATCCTCTTCTCTTCAGAGAAGGGGAGGCCCTCCAATGTTACCACACTAGGATATCAAGTCCCAGCCAGACTAGGAGCATGCTCTCTCAATGAATCCCAACCAGGCAGTCCAGCTAGGGAAAGGGCATCCAGTAGCAGGCAACAGAGTCAGCAACAGCCCTCCCACACACATACTGATTATTAGGGGACCCACATGGAGACCAAGTTGTACATCTACTATAAATGTGTATGGGGGGTTGTAGGTCCAGCTCCTGCATGCATTTTAGTTGGCGGTTCAGTCTCTGTGAACCCCCATGGGCCCAGGTTAGTTGACTCTGTAGGTCTTCTTGTAGTGTCCTTGACTACTCTGGCTTGCTCAATTCTATCTTGCATTCTTCCACAAGACTCCCAAGCTCCAACTAATGTTTGGCTGTGGCTTTCTGCATCTGCTTCCATCTGCTGCTGGTTAAAGCCTTCTAGGAGACAGTTATGTTAGGTTCCAGTCTACAGGCATAGCAAGGTATCATTAATGGAGTCATGGGTTGCATTCTCCCATGTGATGGTTCTCAAGTTGGGCCAGTCATTGGTTGGCCATTCCCTCAATCTCTGCTCCAGCTTTATCCCTACACATCTTGTAGTCAGGACAAATTTGGAGTTGAAGGTAATGTGGGTGGATGGGTGTCCCCCTCCTTCCACAGAAGTCCTGCCTGGCTACAGGAGGTAGCCACTACAGAATCCATATCCCCTTTGCCTTGCTGCTAGGAGTTTCACCCACATAGACTCCCAGGCCAATTCAATTTAATCCGCAGCTCTGTGTCAGACAACATCTGTGGCCACTCCTCAATCTCTGCCTCATTCCCAGGGAACTGAGCAATTCCTAGTGGATCATCTTGTTTTTTTCCATCCTGTAGACCACTTCACAAGTTCCTCTCTAAATCATCCCATTTCTATATCTCAATACCAACACCTAGAAACAAATTTTATCTATAACTCCCAGTGGCCATGCCTAGCAGGATCCCAGAAGAATTCCCTACCAGAAGACAGACAGCTAGTATACTCTATTAAGACCCAAAGAGGGGAAAAGAAATTGAGGATCAAAACACTGAACCAACAATGATAAGACCCGATATCAACACCTAGTATTATAACAATGCCAAACCCAGATGCCAAGATACCAGTGTAAAAACAAAATGAATAACAGCCACAACAATATGCCACCACTAGAACTTCACAAC
This sequence comes from Mastomys coucha, assembly GCF_008632895.1. Lineage (NCBI taxonomy): Eukaryota > Metazoa > Chordata > Mammalia > Rodentia > Muridae > Mastomys > Mastomys coucha. Next base: position 65,654,595 of record NW_022196898.1, on the reverse strand, counting down.
TCTGCCATGATAGGCCCGGAGAAATGCAACAGAACTGAAGCACAAGACAAAGACCTTAAGATAACATTTATGGTATACTATTGCTCCTTAAAGAAGAAGTAAGTAAATTCTTTAAAGAAACTTTTGAAAACACAAACAGACTTTGGAAGGAAATATATAAAGCAATGCAAGACCTAAAACTGAAAAAAGAATCAATAAAAAAAACAATCTGAGGAAAATTTGAAAATGAAAATTTAGAAATTTAAATAGGATCCTCTAGTCAACAGACAACTTATCCAGATAAAAACTAAACAAAGATATCCTGGAGTTAACCGATGTTATAACTCAAATGAACTTGACACACCATGGAACCTTCTTCAAAATGACCACATACTAGAACACAAAGGTAGTCTCAACAGATACAAGAAAATTGAAATAACTCCCTGAATCCTATCTGGCCACCTCACTTTTAAGCAAGATAGCAACAACAACAGAAATAAGAGAAAGCTTACAAACTCATGGGAACAGAAAAACTCACTATTGAATGCGAAATGGATCAAGAAAGAATTGAAGTCTTTCTAGAATTAAATGAAAATTGATATACAAAATACCCAAACTTGCAAAATACAAGAAAGGTGATTCTAAGAGGCAAATTCATAGCAGTAGGTGCCTACAGAAAAAAAAAATGGGCAGCTATCATACTAACAACATAACAGCATACCTGGGAGCTCTTGAACAAACAGAAGAAATCACAAAAGGAATAGACAAGAAGAAATAATCAAACTCAGTAATGAAAGAAATAAAATAGAAATCATAAAAGTGAATAGAAAGAATCAATGATATGAAGAGTTATTTCTTTGCAAAAATTAATAAGATTGAAAAACCTTTATCAAAAGTAACTCAGAGACAGAAAGAGAATATCCAAATTAACAAAATCAGAAATGAGAAGGAAGACATAGCTTCAGACACTGAGGAAACCCAGATAATCATAAGGATATACTTTAAAACATTATACTAGACCAAATTTGAAAACCTAAAAGAAATGACTAATTTTCGTGATACATGCTACCTACCAGAGTTAAATCAAAATTAAGTTTTAAACAGGTCTATAAACCCCAGTGAAATAGAAGCAGAACCTTGTAGGGGTGGCCTTAAGCAAAATGCCCAACAGTTGGGATACAGAACCTGAATAGACCACCTCCAGTAGTCAGACAGGTCTCCTAGTACAGGAATGGGGACACCAACCCACCTGCAAAACTTTTGATCCAAAATTACTCTTGTCTAAAAGAAATGCAGGGACAAAAATGGAGCAGAGACTGAATGAATGGCAAACTAGTAACCTACCCAACTTGGGATCCATCCCATGGGTGGATACAAATCCTTGACACTATCATTGATCCTATATTGGGCTTGCAGATAGGAGCCTAGCATGGCTGTCCTCTGAGAGGTTCCTCCCAGCAGCTAACTGAGACAGATGCAGATACCCACAGCCAAGCACTGTACTAAGGTTGGAGATCCCTATGGAAGACTTAGCAGAAGGATTGAAGGAGCTGAATGAGATGGCAACCCCATACAAAGTCCAGCAGTATCAACTAACCCAGACCCCTGGGAGCTCCGAGACTGAGCCACCAACCAAAGAGCATCTGTAGCAGAGGCCTGCATTGTCTGGCATCAGTGGGAGAAGATGTACCTAATCCTATAGACACTTGATGCCCCAGGGTGAGGGGAATACCAGGCAGGGCACCCTATCAGAGGCAAAAGGTATGAGGGGAAGAACTCTGTAAGTGGGGACCAGAAGGGGGCAACATTTGAGATGTAAATAAATCAAATAATTAATTAATAAAAATAAAATAAAAGTATAAATATCAAAAAAAGTTTATCAACCCAAAACAAAGCAAAATCAGATTTTAGTACAGATTTAGTACAGAATTTCAAGGAAGACTTAATACAACTACTGTTCAAATTATTTGACAAAATATGAACAGGAGCATTGTCCAGTTCATTTTTATAAGGCCAAAGTTACCCTGATACCTAAACCATATAAAGATCCAAACATGAAAGAGAATTACAGAACAATTTCCCTTTTGAACATTGAAAAATTCTCAACAAAGTACTTGTAAAATGAATCCAAGACACATCAGAAAAAATATGAATCATGATCATGGCTTTACCACAAAGACACAGGGATATTTCTACATATGTAAACCAATAAATGAAATCCAGCATATAAACAAACAGAAAAACAAAAATCACATGATCACCTCATTAGATGCAGAAAAGGAATTTGATAAAATATAAAACCCCTTATTGATAAAAATCATGCTTAGGTTAGGGATACAAGGGACATAATAAAGGCAGTTTACAATCAAGCCCATAACCAACATCAACTTAAATGGAGAGAAACTAAAATAAATTTCACTAAAATAAGGAATAATACAAGGTTGTCTATTCTCTCCATACCTATTCAATGTATTTGAAATCTTAACTAGAACAACAAGACACCTGAAAGAGATAAAAGGGATAGAAATGGGAAAAGAAGAAGTTAAAATATCTTTATTTCCACATGTCATAATACTATTTATAAGTGTTCCTAAAAATTCCACTGGGAAACTTCTATAGCTGATAATGCTTGAAACAAAGTAGCTGGATACAAAATCCACTCATGAGAATCATGAACTATGCTAAATGAACTGAGACCTTTCTCAGTATTCATGGAAGTGGTACCTACCAAAATAACATCAAATAACATCTTGGGTAACACTAACTGGGCAAGTGAAAGACTTCTATGATAAGAACCTTAAAACATTGAAGAAAGAAATTGGAGAAGATGGAAAAATTCCCCATGCTCAGGGATCAGTAAAATTAATACAGTAAAAGTGACCATCATACAAAAGCAATCCAAAGACTTAATGCGATCTCCATCAAAATACTAAGGTAATTTTTCACATGCTTTGAAATGACTGTTTTTAGCTTCATATGAGGACACACACACACACACACACACACACAAACACACACACACAGAGAGAGAGAGAGAGAGACAGAGACAGAGACAGAGACAGAGACAGAGACAAAGACAGAGAGACAGAGAGAACGTGGATACCTAAAAATATCCTGAAAAGAACTGATAGAGGTCTTGGCACAAAAACAGACACAATCAATAGAGTCAAATTGAAGTCCCTGACATAAATTCACAAATCTATGGATACCTGGTTTTTATAATAAAGTCAGAAAAACACAGTGGAGAAAAGTCAGCATCCAAAAAATAATGCTGGTCAAACTGGATGACAATATGTAGAAGAATCTAAATAGATCGCATCCTGCACGAAACTCAAACCCAAATAGATCAAAGACTTCAACATAATCTTTAATATGTCCCTTAACAGATGAGTGTATAAAGAAAATGTGGTGCATTTACTCAATGAAATATTATCCACTTGTTACAACCATGAAATTTGGTAAAAATATATAAGAATCACCATGGAAGACACATATGATATATACTCACTTACATATGGATATTATATAGGTCAATGAAAGCCAAGCCACAACTCCTAGAAACACAGAGATTTCTTATAGAGTAAGAAATTAGGAAGGACAGATATATCTACCTAAAAAAGGGAAAAGACAGGTAACTATGGGTGGGTATGGAAGAGGCTGGAACCGAAGGATCAAGTGGGCAGGGGAAGGAAGAAGCAAATGAGGTAGGGAATATGGGAAGAGACACTTAAAATTAAGGGCCATTTGAGCTCTAGTATGGAAAACTAATAGAAAAGAAGCTTCCTAAAATATATAACTATATGAAGGTGATATAAATGAAGTGGACAAATACTGAGGCAGCTAGCATTCCAACTGACCATCTCTCATCACCAAATGAAGCCTCCAGTATAGGAAATCAGTTATATCTATATAGTAGTTGTCCATATGAGTCCCACAGGGATGTCAAACAACAGGATATTGCCAGGATTATAGGTTGCTCTCCATAAACTGACCCATTGCTGAAGACAATGCTTACATAATTCATTGAACATGGAGAAGCCAAACTAGTACCTATATAGAGCCTTGACTCCTACAAGCTGGAAGGTATTCTGTATGGTACCAATGGAGAAACTTCAACAGCAGTCTAGCCACAAAATTTGTGATCTACAATAGGGTATTGCCTGCAAGATATGCTGGTACAATAGTGGTATAAAGTTTGTGGCAGTAACCAACAAATATCTGATTTGTCTTGAACACTACTCCACAAGACGGAACCCATGGCCAACACTGATTGGGTGGCAAAGGATCTAAGACTAAATAGCTCATGGTCCTAGGGTAAAACCAAATACTACTGTACAACTAAAAGAACCTAGCAATTAAATGATTCCTAATGATTTCATTGCTATATTTAGAGATCAGCCCTCATCAGAGAAGCCTCCTCCTGCTACAGATGGGAGCAAGAATTCACAGCCAGACCATATGTAAAGAGTGAGAAGCTAAATGCAGTTTCAGCTCTAAATGCAATGTCTCCAACAAATTCTTCCTCTTAGCATTCAGAGAACCCCATGGAAGAGGAGGCAGACAGAGTGGGAAGAGCCAGAGAACATAGAAAACATCAAGAAATCAACATGGTTGATGTGCACACATGAACTTACAATGGCTGAGGTAGCATGTATGGGACTTGCATGGGTTTGTACCATCGGGGTCCTGGAGCAAAAATGAGAAGTGGATACATTCTCCCATCCCTAACTTACAACCCATCTCCAACTGATAACCTCCTGCAAATGAAAATGGAGGGCTCTCTGAGGGAATCTCACTGGGAAAGCACACTGCTCTTAAGGGTAGGCTGCATCCGCAGAAGTAGACAGACAATAGGAAAGGAGCTCGCTGCCATTCCAGAGGCTCCTTTCTTCATAATGTAGTGTCAGTGCCATTATTGTTGTTTGGGTTCTATCTTATTTTTTAATTTAATTTAATTTAATTTTATAGTTTTTCTTTCTTTTAACTCTACAGTTCCTCTGTACATAATATGTACAGTTCATATTATGGCTTGAAGTTTAATGCATCTGTATGACTCCTGAGTATGCAAACAAGTGGTTCTCTGTCTCCACATCTGTTTCTTATGCCTTTTCTTGGGCTCTTTTTCTTCTGTTTTTTTTTTCCTTCCTATTTTTATGTATTTGATTTTGTTTTATCTCATTATTATATTAAATTAATTTATTATATAATCATAATATATTTGTATTATATAATTATAATTGTATATTTATAATTACATTTGTGATTATTATTTATAATTAAAATTATATAATACAAATATATTATAATCATACCTCATAGTGATACAATTATTATGTAATTAAATTATAAATTCTTTAGGAGCCTGTTTGTTTTATAATGAGAGACAGGAAGTGTATAGATCCACATACAAGAGGAGCTGAGAAGGAACTGGGAGGTGTAGACAGAGAGGAAACTGTACTCAGGATATATCATGTGAGATAAAAATCTATTTTCAATACAAGAAAACAAAGAAAGATAAAGAAAAGAAACATCAATGAAATACAAAATGAAATTAATACCACATTTAACAGATTAATTCAAGGAATAGCAAAATATATTATTATTATAATCCTATTATTACAAATAATAGGAAATGAGTAGTTGAAAAAATGATGACTTCTGAACAGGACTAAAGGATGGGCCCTGTGCTTCGCTATGGGTTATTTAATCCTAATCTAACTTAGATACTTTAGTAAAATGCACACTTATTGTAAAATATGGATATATACATCCTCATTATGAACTGCTTTAAATTCTTTTGAAAATCAGATAAGTACAATTATAAAAAAACACGGTGCTTCTTGCATCTTCCTATTGACCACAGTCATCGATTAGTTAGATAATGCTCCTAATAGTATAGAAATGCATAAAGGCTCTCTCAGGGAGTTATCAAAAGCTTCTGGTTTGTCTGACTCAGCACTGAGAATTCTGTAGCAGAAGCTGACTAACTGTGACAGCTTTCAAACAGAGATGCAAGGTAGTGCCCTCCTTAGTCCAAATGAGTAATGTTATTATTTAAGGAGTTGGACTTGTTTTTTCTCATCCTACTCCACTAAAGCAAGTGTACTCTTAACACTATGACATGACATTATGCACTGTTCTTGCAAAACAGAGTATCCTGGAAACTATTGTGATGTCCAGCTGAGAGTGCAGTCCAACGTCTTTTGCACTTAAGTTCACACTGTCCTCTGAGTAACTAGGAAAAGTCTGGGAGAAACATGAAGTATGACCACCCAGTGTGCTCCTGTGGAAGATGTAGCTTGTCTCCATCCATCCACCTCCTCCCCGGTTTTGGTACTGCCCTCATCTCCTGGCTAGTAGACCACCTAAGAAATAAGCCAATTGGTGTTGCTAAAGCAGTGAGATCCTCTCATTTATGGAATTTGCACTTTTGCACACTGACTTGCATTGAATTGTTTAATTACCATGAAAATCTTATTGTGGGAGATATACTATTCCAATCCTTACTTAACAAATAAAGAAAATGCCAGCTGGGCAATGATGGCACATACCTTTAATCCCAGCACTTGGGAGGCAGAAGCAGGTAGAATTCTGAGTTTGAGGCCAGCCTGGTCTACAGAGTGAGCTCCAGGACAGCCAGGGGTATGCAGAGAAACTCTGTCTCTAAAAATAAAGAAAAAAAAATAAAAAGAAAGAAAGAAAATGCCATTCAAAGAATTTCACAAGCTTGCACCTTACTGGTGGTTGCTGAGACTGGACAGCATTCCTGCTTTAAAATTCAAACCCAGATGATAATCAATAGGGTTCTTTTAGACAATGAAATCAGACAAATGGAGCTAATTTCACACAGGCCATGTTCAGAAGTGAAGAATATCTGCTGTCTACAGCCGAAACCTTATTCATTTTGCTTGTGATTCTGTGTTCATCTCCCAGGTTACACTGGTTGTTCAATTACTATTCTCTAAATGCCAGTGTTTTGCCCTTTGGTTTATCTTTTCTCTATTCCATATCTGTTAAAATTTTCTTCAGACCTCTTTGAAAACATCAAGTGCCTTCCAAGCTATTTGATGAAAATGTAGAGCGCATGTTTTCTCTATTTTTAGCATGCATATTCTTAATTTTAACTAACAAATGAAATGTGTGTGTAATACAGCATGATGCTGTGTATATATGTTTATATGTTGTACATATAAATGTTGCATATGCATATGTGCATAACTAGTGAGATATCAAAATAATACAATTAAAAGGAGGGCAAAGGTGAAAGAGTCTCTATTTGATGTCTATGCTGATATAAATGCTACAATTATGAAATAATTAAACAGGAAAAGGATCCAACATGAAGACTACACAGACACAGTAGGGAAACAGTAGGAAGCCTGAAGATAGACCTGAATAGTTTCATCAGCTGCCCCTTGTGCAAAGAGCCAAATGGACAGATGCAATGGAGGAAACAGTCAATGCAAAAGTTGTTGAAATAATCATAGGATCTCACAGGAAAAAGTGAATCTGACCCAAGGATCGATAGCAATAGTGAACTCAAAATGGAATCATAGACAGGGTGCATAAACTAAAAACACTAAATTGTTTAAAAAAATAATCTCCAGTTTTACAAAGAATTTTTAGAATTGGTACAATAAACAGTAAACTTTCCAAGCACCACCACATACGACACTTGCAATCCTGCTTTGACAGAAACCAAGATTTTATAAAAGTTATGGTTTTTCTTCTTTTTTTACACAGGCTCTCACTATGTAGCCCATGCAGATTCCAAATCATGATCTGGCGTCTGCCTCCTGAGTTCTGACCTGCACAAATAGGATTATATGCATGGGCTTCCATACTTGACCCAATCATAGTCTTGACTATTAAATAAAAGTACTCAGAACATTCATAAATTATTTGCACTGAACTATCATGTGCTGCTGTGTTTCTCCTAGACTTGTGAAAGGAATGAAGGAAGAAAAGAAGGAGGGAAGAAAGGACAAACAGAAGGAAAGGCTGGAGGCATGAGCAAAGGAAAGAGGGACATACCAGTTCCTTTAGTTATTTAGAGAAATTTGATACAGAACTCCTATTTTCCATTAAATAGTTGGTAGAACTTACTAGAAAAGAAAACAATTGGATCTGAACTTTCCTTTGTGGGATGGATTTTAACTATGAATTCATTTTCTTTGACAATAGGCTGTTGTTCAGTCTATGTATTGCTCTCTGTCAGTTACAGACATTCCATTTCATCTAGGCTGTTAATTGACTTAGCAGAGTTTCATAAGATTTGATTCTAATGTATTTACTAACTAGAGCAACTATAATTCATATTAGGCTATGTCTCTCATTTCTAAAGTTGGTAATATGTATCCTTTCTGTTCTTTTCTTGATCAATCAAAACCTGCCCTGACTATATTATTCAATTCCCTATTAGCTTGTTTCATTTTTTTCCAGTTTTTCCACCTTTCAAGATAAGAGCTGACTTTTTTCTCTTCCAACATAAATGTTTAGTTATGTAATTTTCTCCTAAGCAATGTATTTGCCTCACCCAACTAACATAATTTATTAAAATGTAGTTAGCTACAAATTTACACTTGATTTCCCTTACAATTTTGTGACTGAGCAGTAATTCACTTAGATGAGTGTCATGTAGTCCCCATGATGGTTAACTCTATGCTCACTTGGAAACAGTTTTGAAAAGCGTTGTCTGGTTAAAGCTTGGTGTATGTGGTTTTCAGATAGAACTGTCATGAAAGCAACCTTTTTGGCATACTGTGAATGAATTTCACCTGACCAGATGATATCTCTCAAAGAAGAACTCTGACTTCAGATTTCACAGAGGGATTCTGTTGGAGTTTTACCCTTCAGATTGGAAAGTAACATCCTCTGTAAACCACTGATCACTGCTCTCTCTCCCACAGATTCTCTTTCTCTGGGGAACTTCCAAGAAAGCAGCATTTAGAGGCTAGGAAGATGAGCGTGATGACACACACCACACCTATAATGCCAGTGATAGGTGGGCAGACATGGGTAGATACCCAGGGCTCACTGCTCAGCCAGCTTTGTCTTCCCTGAACCCCAGGATAATGAGATTCTGTCTTAGAAAATAAGATGGACAATTCTGTAAAAATGACCCCTAAAGTCTGACCTCCACACACAAGTGCACACAGATGTGCATGTTCCCCTCTACACATGAACAAACCACATTCATGAAGCTAAATACATGAAAGAGAGAGATTTTTTTTTCAAATATTTGGAGATATTTAAAAGATCTCGTTATTTTGTGGAATAGTTAGTGTATTCAAGAAAGAATATTTTAGGTGATTTGATTCCTTTGAAATTTAGTAAGACTTATTGACAGGAATGACCCATGTGAGTAAATATTAAATGTGCAGTTTAGAATAGTCTATTCTACTATTTGGGGGTAGAATGCTCCAGAAATGCAACTGACGTCAGCCAATTGAAGTGCTTGGTTCAGCTTTACTTGTTTAGTATTCTTTTGGGAAGTGCTGAGATTCCAGTCATGGCTCTGAGCACACCAGGCAGATGTACACTGAGCTACATGTCCAGCCAACCATGGAACATACTTTCCTTATTATCTTCTCTTTTTGAACATGTAGTACTACAATTGTAAATTTGTCTGGCTATCTCTACAGTTTTGTTAATGCTTCTTTTATTATTTTCGCACTGCTATGGGTAAATAAAATGTTTAGGGATGATATGTCAGATTTTGACTTAGCATCTTTATGACTATAAAGCAAGTTTCTTTTCCCATGATAATGTTTTTACCCAACTGAGTTCTACATTTTTCAAATTGAAATAGCCCTTCCAGCTTTCTCTGGATTAGTGTAGTGTTGGCTTTATATTTGCTCCTTCTGTTCTCCCAGTTTGCCTTTTCTTGGAGTGTTTCTAGTTTATGAATTATGAATATTTTATTCCACTTGGGTGTACATTAACATATTACCTATAACTTGTCTGTGTGTGTGTGCATGTACATGTGTGTGCTTGTGCCCACGTATGTCTATTCTTGTGTATGTACATGTATGCATGTGAATTTGTGTGCCTATGTATGTGTGTGATTGATACATGGATGTATAGTTGCTTGTGAGAGTGCATGCACATCTGTGCACTTGCATTTGGAGGCCACATGACAACCTTGGGTGGCATTTCTTAGATGCCATATACATTATCTTATTATTTTATGAGATAAGGATTCTCATTGGCCAGGGGCTTGCCAAATAGACTAGGATGAATGGCCAACCAGAGGGATTTACCTATTTGCATCTCGCATCTTCCAGCCCTGGGATTTCAAGCACTCAACACTATGTCCCAGGGATCAGATCTCTCCACATGTCTATAAGACATTCTCTGTCCTGGCTGGGTTAAATCTTCAGCCCCTTTGGGTCTGCATATTGCTAATTTTGGTGATCCATATAGCACTGACAGTATATATTTATTCATGCAGATTTATTCAGGTATCATTAAATCCACCATAACTTGAGCATGACTTTCTTACACCAGTTTCCTTTCATTTTCTTCCTCCAATACTTGTATTTGCTAAAATTTCCTTGTCCTGTTATAAGCTCCCACACTCAAATAACTCATGCCCTCAGAATGGTGCGTTTTGTTCTGAAGCCAATTTTCATGGCACGATATTCTACTGATGGCCAAACTGAATCTCCTTCCTTTAGATAGGAAAAGATGACCTCTCCCTATTGATACCCAAATAAACCCCCTAACAGAAGAGACAAACTGAGGTTCCTAATGCTCTTAGCAAATGATCTTCCACTTGAACCTAACTATTAGGTTAATGTAGAGTTTGATCTGTTTTGACAACCCTCAGCTGAGGGGTTGTCCTTTTTTTTCTTTCAATGATCATAATCAATATGCACACTTGCATATAGTGACCTTGTACTTTACTTGGCATTTTGTGTGTTATCACTAATAATTAGTAGGTGATTGCTACGAGCCTGCAATCCATGTCCTTTAATATTTAAATCTCTGTATTATGGAGCACTTCATGTGTCACCTCCTTTGCATCTTAATGTAATCCACATGACGGTTATGGAAATAGTGGGCATGCCATAATCTTGGCCCAGACACTTGATAAATTAGTTCACGTCCTCTGAAAAAATGGATATAATCACTGGCAAGTGCATGGCATAGCTCAAGTAATGAATCATTGGACTCATTAATTATTATATGAAAAGACAATGAAATACATGAGTAAGTGAATAAATCATTCCAGTATCTTAGCGAATTGAAATGTAGCTGAATGACATATGCTGTACCATGAAAAGCAATTTGAACGAGGAAAATTCAACTTATTATAGAAAACCATAGAATTTCATTGAAAGATGCAAAATATAACCCAAATAAAGGTTGACATGACCCACGGTCAGCTGTTATTTCATCCAATGTTTTTAAAGTAGCAGTCCTTTACAAATTTATATATTTCTGTGTATACCCATATAGATAATGGAATCAAATTACATGGAATGTGCTTGGTGAAATAAATTTTTAACTGTACAAAATCATAGTAATTTCATAGGAAAGAATAAATGTATGGCAATCTTTAAAGAACTGGCTTACTAAGAAGAATTAAATAGATCTAGATAATAACATGGAAAGACAAATGGACTGTATTTGATTGAGCACTTTATATTCACACCTATATATTTATATAACAGTAATAGCATATTCTTCATTGAAAATGGATATGTGCTTGGCTGCATCTGTTTATGCTAGAAAAAACTTGGAAAGGTTATAGATCAAATTATCTTCAGCAATACATACTGATGATCTATATGGCAAGGCTTGGTGAGATATTTAAATCACTGCTTCATTAAATCCTTGGAAACGTTTGCTGGCATTGCACTGAGTGGATGTTCCTATAGTCCAGGTTCAAACTCCTGCCATAAAGGATGAACCAGCAAGCAGCGATACTTTCGAAATAACTTCTTGTCCTTATTTGCCTTTCTTGAAAACTGGGAAGGGGAAATGTAGCTCAAAATCACACTCCCTGTAATCCCGTATGCTCCACTTCCTCACACACAGATGACTCCTTCAGTACTCACATCTTTGAACCTCACCCAGACCGAAGCCTAAATGCACAAATCTTGGCCTCTCGTTCATACTCACTCCTCACC
>NW_022196898.1:65626172-65642469 GCF_008632895.1 Mastomys coucha | reverse complement strand
ATCAAATGTAACATTACTGAAACCAATTTCCTCGCTCAAAAATTTCATAGGGGATATATATTTATGTCATGTGTTGACATTGTGCTTCTCAAGTAACACTTTATGACCCGTGAATATGTACCTTCTAACACATCCATGCTCAACAGTAATACAAAAGAGAGACAGCCATAAAGTATGGCAGACCATCTACTACTAGGCTTTAACAATGCTTTGGGGCTTGAAGGGATGGCCCCCTGCCCAGCAATCCTACAATGGAACCCGCACCAGTCATTAATAGAGAATATACGCCTACAGATATAACCCCAGGCCAATTTAATGGAGGCAAGTCCTCAAACGGGAGTCTCTCCAGGTCACTCTAGTTACCATTAAGATAGCAAAAAAACAAAAAACAACAAAACAAAACAAAACAAAACAAAACCAAAAAACAAAAACAAACAAAAAAATGAACTAACAAAGAACATTTCCCAGAAAACAAACAAACAAACAAAAACCCCAGATATTTAAATATTTTGTAATTGCTTTCTTACTTATAATGAGATACAGAACAAAAGCAGCTCTGTCCATTCATCTAGTACTTCAGGAATGGATGTAAATGTTCTACAAACCAGATTCCTGGAGAAAGATTGTGCTCCAGCATGGCCAGTGGGGCTGTCAATAGACTGGATAAAGTTTTCAGTACAAATTTCTATATTTTAATGTACTTCGACTTTATCCCAGGGAGGTAGGATAGAGAGAGAGGAGACACAGGCAGAAAACCATACTGCCACCTGCAGCAGACAGAGGCATTCTCAACAGGGTCATCTACTTGTGTGAAGACAGGATTTACAACAGAGCTATAGTAAAGAACTTGAGGATGAACCCGTATAGCATGGACTGGAAGTTTCTTTCTTTCTTTTCTTTTTTCTTTTTTTGTTAATTAGCTATTTTCTTTATTTACATTTCAAATGATATCTCTTTTCCCAGTTTCCCATCTGCAAAAAAAAAATCTGTTCCCTCCCCCTGCTCACCAACGCACTCTCTCCCACTTCCTGGCCCTGGCATTCCTCTACACTGGGACATAGAACCTTCACAAGACCAAGGGCCTCTCCTCCCATTGTTGACTGACGAGGCCATCCTCTACTACATATGCAACTGGAGCCATGAGTCCCACCATGTGTACTCTTTGGTTGGTGGTTTAGTCCCTGGGAGCTCTGAGGGTAATAGTTAGTTTGCCACGCACACTTTGCGTGACTGCGGTATTTGAGGCGTAAACTTCAAAGAAAGTCAGTCTCCTTCCTCCGCATTGTCGCCTGGCACCCCATACTCAGAGGTAGCCCAGATATGTCCTCGTACTTGTGTGCTAGGGGCCCACCAAGATATCATTTCTTAACAGCTAGAAAAAGAAAATTCGGACATTGCTCCCTGACCTTCACCAATGTTCCAATGTCCTAGTCAAACCCTGGCTTGGAATGTTAAGCCATTCTAACTAATTGCCTCCAGCTTTGTGGGTAGGGCATTAAACCTTGGCTTGGAATGTTAAGCCATTCTAATTGCCTCCAGCATTTTGGGTAGGGCATTAAAGCTAACAGAAAGAGAGAGCAGAGAGCATTCAGCATTCTAGACTCAACAGTCTGCATTCAGCATTCGGACTCACTAGCACTCGGACTAAAACTAGAACTTAGGTAGAGTAGCAGGCCCCCCGCCCCCGGGCCCAGAGGGGCCCTAGGGGTGCAGCACCAGTTGAGATTCAAGAGATTCAGCATTCGAGATTCGAGAATTCAACATTGAAGATTCCAGCATTCAGCATTGAGGACTCGAGATTCAAGCCTCTACCCTCCTGGCTGGTGCACCCGCAGCCCCCTGGGACTCCGGCCAGGACCATGCAGCCCGAACCTACTTGGAGCCCGGGAGTGCTGCACCAGTCCAGAGGAGATGGCTGCTGTTTTAGACCTAGTGTGTTTTAGGCGGCCTCAGATGTACCTCGACTACTGAGCTGCCAGATTTTTCATTTCTCTTTTGCAATGATTGTAAAAGCCTCATGTCATTTTTGAGAAATACACTCAGACCTTAACACCATTCGCGTCTAGTCTGTTTGTCAAAGCCGAATCCCGTGCACACCTTGCCAGAAACCCATCATTCCGCGGAACAAGGGACCCCGTAAGAAATCCCAGTCCGTGGCATTAGTTCATGTTCTTGTTCGTCCTAAGGGGCTGAAAACCCTTCAGCTCCTTGTGTCTTGTCTCTAGATCCTTCATTGAGGACCCTGTGCTCAGTCTAATGGATGGCTGTGAGCCTCTCCTTCTGTATTTATCGGGCACTGTCAGAGCCTCTCAGGAGACAGCTATATCAGGCTCCTGTCAACCAGCACTTGCTGGCATTACTCAGCTATTAAAAACAATGAATTTATGAAATTCTTAGGGAAATGGATGGATCTGGAGAATATCATCCTGAGTGAGGTAACCCAGTCACAAAAGAACACTCATGGTATGCACTCATTGGTAAGTGGATATTAGCCCAGAAGCTCGGAATACTCAAAATACAATCCCCAAACCACAAGAAACTCAAGAAGAAGGAAGACCAAAGTATGGAAACTTCGATCCTTCTTAGAAGGGGGAACAAAATACCCATGGAAGGAGTTGCAGAGACAAACTGTGGAGCAGAGACTGAAGGAAGGACAATCCAGAGACTGCTCCACCTGGGAATCCTTCCCATGTTCAATAACCAAACCCAGACACTATTGTGGAAGTTAGTAGAAAGAGAGGCACACTGGAAATGAGGTGTGTGTGTGTGTGTGTGTGTGTGTGTTTGTGTGAGTGAGAGAGAGACAGAGAGAGAGAGAGAGAGAGAAAGAGAGAAAGAGAGAGAGAGAGAGGTGACCAGATGCCATAACAATAGCCATATATATGGTTTTGTGGCTTCTAAAGTTATATACCAAAAGGTTGCTAAGCAAAAACAGTTTTTAAAATCTTCCTAAAAAAAAAAATGAGATCATAGGGTGATTTGTGAGGTACTCCAGATGGAATTACAATCTAATAAGGTAAAACTTTTGCTCATAAAAGTTCCAAAAGAGGGCTTAAACATGGCTTTTGCTATAAATAATTGAGGCATGACTTCCCTCTTCTTGTGATGCCAAGAGAACGTAAGTTTCTAGCCCTGAAGCACAAAGGCCATGCATCTTCTTTCTCCCCAAGACTTCAAAGTCTATGTTTCTAGATGTTCTTTCTCTTTTCTTGTTTTACTTTGAGCTTTCCTTCTGAATTCATGTCTTATTTGTCCTGTCTGTGTGCCAGTCCTTCACCTCTCTGCTAGGGCCTCAGTTACCTCCTCCTAGTTATTCCCCTGACCTGTCAATTTGATATGACCATGTGAGATCATTTATAAGTTTGTTTATATTGTCTATTTTTTGTCTTACTTTCAATCAGCAAATTGTTTAGTTTTCTAGGATTTCTATTCCAGTATCATCTTAGCATCAGAGATGGGTAAGTACATTGAAGCTAACAAGAGGTCCAGAATGATGCCAGTTTCTCCTACAGATGTATATTTGCTCATCGACCCATCTGCTTGGGAGGTTATTTTCTTTATCCTCTTTTAGAGTGCAGTTGGAAACCTGTTTTCAGTTTTGGGAAGCAATAACTAACTTACTGTTTATCATTATTCCTTGGGATCACAGCTGAATATCTTGGGGGAGAGTTCCAGGTTCCTCACCCCTTGCAAATTTTGAGTTAATCTTTCTGTCTGTCCCACTATAAGGTTGCTGGAAGCTCTACGAGATTCCTCAGACTCTCAACTAGTGCTTTCTGTCTGACGTCTTCCTCTTTGCTGCAGCTTCCAAACAAAGCTATGCAAGAACAGTGAGGCTGCATCGAAGTTGGCTCCACTGCATGTGTCTCTTAGAGGTCATAGACTCCCATGTCCTGGATGCCTTGCCAGTCCCTAGTGAATATAGATAATTTTAATGTTTTCTTCTATAAATCTTTCTGAGTATTCATTTCAGGGATATTGTCCTAGCATATTTAGTTGTTTATATGCCAATTAGAAATATCAAATAATTATAGCATTATAATAGGTAGAGAAATAGGTATTTCTCTTTCTATTCTTTTTGTTTTAATATATATTAGAGAGCCAGGGCATCATGTAGCCCAAGCTGGCCTCAAACTCACAATATAGCCAAGGTTGATCTCAAGCCCCTTATAAGCATATATGACCACACTAGGTTTCTTTGGTATTGGGGACTGACTCTGGTGTCTCTTTCATACTAAATTAGCACTCTACCATCTAAGCCACATCCTCACTCTCCAGTACATATTTTGTAGGTACATGGTTTTACCATTATCCTCAGGTAACAGTAATAAATTCAATTTCTCACTTACATGTGCTATAAAAATCCATCTGAAACTTATCTTTCAGAGGAATGACAAAAATTACGTGCAAAATTTTAAAAAAGAGAGAGAGAATATAGAGCAATGAAAATCAAGAGACAAATGGTATTCAAGAATATATATATATATATATATATATATATATTGAAAAATAAGAATAGGGGTGAGATTTATTTGTTGACAGATTCTGAGATTAGGTAAGGAAAAGAAAGGAACTTGCAGAATGCCAGTGATGACTGCATTTACTGACAGACTAATTATTGAGCCATTTTTACTGCAAGAGTGACTACAGTGTGAAATTTCTAAAATAAATGAAATATACAAAAAAGAACAAAGAAAGCCCATAATTAGACATGGAAGCCATACACCCTCAAGTTTCATCATTTTATTCCAAATAAGGTGCCATAAGCCATTGAAACAATGAATTAAATAACTTAAATCATAGCCATTAATTAATTAGCTAATTAATTAATTATCACCACGACTCCTCTCTCTAGCTTGTGAAACCTCTCTGCTGCTTCAGCAATCAGGTGGCTCCTCTGTTAGCTCTTCTCCAGGACCACCAAGGAAAGCGATTGATGAAAGTCTTCCTAAAGGAGAGTAAATTCCCTGTGGTGGGAAAGGAAGGGATTAGCAAACCTAATCCTCCACAGAACATGAAAGGACCAAGTGTAATATTGATAAAGCCATGTTGATAACATACGATTACATATAAAAATTCATTTTCCCAAATGAAGAGTGACATATTTGGAATTTTCCACTTTATTATTTTTTTACACTTATGCTAATACACTATCCATTTGAAAGAGATGAAAAGAATCCATTTTGCAAACACACGCCAATTTTCTTTAATAAACAATGACTTCACACACATGCAAAGCTCAAATAGGTATAATTACTAACTAAAAACTGAAAAAAAAAATAGAGGAGGTTGACTAAACAGTAGGAGCCGAGTGGATGACAAAGGATTCCCTCAGGTGTGTGTTACAGGAGGGCTAAGTCTTAAGATGAGGATGCTCCTTGGCACTCAAGACATCTTCCAGCCCTGCCATCAAAGTGCATACTAATTACACTTTCATTTAGGAGATGAAATGGTTCTGTTTGAGCTCTAATGAAAAACCTGCAGCCATGTTTGTAAGTGGACAATCCAAACCAAATTGCCTTTCTATGGGCTGTAATCAGGCTTCCTTTGTTTTCTCTACTGCCACTCTGATAATACTTCTAGGTAAAAATTAGGCTTTCAAAATCTAAGAACTAAAATGCTTAGTTAGCTACATCTCCCAGGAAACACTTTAAGGCATTTATGATTCTACTAAGAGAGGAGAATTTAGAAGTCCTTGTTAATTTTCAGGCTAATATATTTCATCAGAGAAACTTTTAGAATTATTTTCCAATTTATTTTAGATTCTCAGACTAAATATTTTAATATTAGTTTATCTACAGTCAAACAAATGTCCATCAAAATGCTGAGTACATTTTTTATTGACAACTAGCATTTTTACTTTTAAATTTGAACAGATAAGCAGAATATAAGTTTTGTTTTGTGTAGCTAAAGACATGTTTTCCTACTGGTTCAACTTTTAAGATCTCATAGTCTTGCACAATGGTGGGCTAGACACAGATGCACGTTAACGGTCCAGGGTTTGAAGATGTCCCCTAAATTTCATGTCTTCAAAACTTAGCCTCAAAATATTTTTGCTGGCATTTGAATGTGAGGGTCTGGAGTGTAACTGGAGGATGGTATCAGGGATAGAATTAAAGGTTTGACCTAACATTACAGGCAATGTGGACTTGAGGTGAATAAACATAATGTAGAAAGGGCATCATACCTTCAAGGCTTGGGATTTTAATATGCATTACACCTCAGAGTTAACAATTTAAAATATTATTTTATATCTTACTCATCTAACTAATTGAAGTTTATGGGATTTGTTTTGTCTCTTGTGTTTTGTCTTTTGTAGTGGTTGCTGAGTTTCCTATGACTTGGACCTGAAGGTATGCCATTTTAAGATTTTTTCCTTCCTGCTGGCAACCTGGATACATTCTAAAGCAGTATCTGTAGAGAAAAACAAATGTTGTAATTACTCCCCCAAATTTCAATATAGTATCACAATTCTATCAAGAATGCAATCATTAGAAATTAAAATAAGAAATTCAAAGTCTCTCATAAGTGCACATAAAACCAGACTAAGTAGAAGCACAAATCTAAAACTTTTGGCTATTCTACTCCAGATTTAGATTTTAAACTAATGGAAATTAAACTAACCATAAATTGAACTAATGGAAAAATATAGCAGACAGGGAGTTTTTATTTGTTTGTTTGTTTGTTTATAGTTTTGCAATGGAAATTCCTGGATGACAACTTAGCTCTAAGCAAGCAATTGATTCAATCCTCTTAGAGGACATTTCTGAAGAAAGGTCAGAAAGAATGTAAGAGCCACAACATAGAGAAGGACCGTGAAAGAGCACATTTGGGACATTACACAGCCAAAGCAGTCATGAAATTTTAACAACTATGGCTGACTATACTGGGTGTGTACCAGAATAGGCCTTTCTGCATTCAGGCATGAATGGATGGACAAGGGGCTCAGTGGGTATATTCTCTTACTATTGGACTATAGAAAATTAAGACTATGGAAGATGGTGTGGGAGGGTCCTCCTTGCCCTTAGTTGTGTGTCCACTGCTGAATAGTCTCTAATAGATAATTCCAAACTCATACTCACACGGATAAAAGCTCCAAATAAACTTAGTTGTTCACCAAACAGAAAGAGGTTGGGGAAAGAACTTGTAGGAGGAAGGTAGAGCTTATAGGGAGGGAGGGAGGGAGACAAATATGGTACAGAGTGTACTGTGAGTGTGTGTGTGTGTGTGTGTGTGTGTGTGTGTGTGTAAATGCCAAAGAGGATATTTAATTTCCTTAAACACGTAACTGCACTCATTCATCCCACAGACATCTACAGCACACTCCCAGTTAACCAGGCCCTGTATCCAGTAGAGCAAATGAGATGTGTCTTTGGGGATACCTCTCTAGATTCAGGGATAACAAACAGTAAGTAAACATATGCTGTGGCTAAGGTGCAACCTGAAGGGGTGGGGGTGGGGTCATGCTCCAAAGAGCTCTCAGATTAGTGAGAAAGGGGAGAGAGAGAGATAAGCAACTCCCTGTTACCTGGCTGTAAAAGCAACACTGCAGCTGACTCCAAAAGCAAACCAGAATACGTTTCTTAAGTTGCTTTTGTCGAATATTTTATGACAGCGTGGAAAATAACCAGGGGCACAGGGAGGTAAACCACAAATTAAACAAACTATCTGACACTAAGGAAACTCTTCAGATAGAAAGCAAAACTTTTGGTTTCTAGGTAGGTTGTACAAAGGTGGGAATAAAAGCATAGTGTTTTATTTAAAAAAAAAAATAACTGGCAAATTTCTGTCATATCTTCTCAAAGAAAAATTCATGTTTTCTGTTGGTATTTGATACTAGGTCTTCGTTGAAAACTCTGATAAATGAACATCAAATCTTAGCCTTGACCTTCAGAAATAAATTAATTTTCTCTAAGGTTTATACAAGTTTTTGTACTCATTTGGTTTCTTCCATATTTTCCCTTTCTCCTTCTAGAAGAGCCTACTGTTTTACTTTGTACAAAAATCAATCTTGTTCTATAATAGAGACAATCTATATGCCTTGTATAAATAATGTATTGTGAATCTGAGGGTTGAGGTTAGCAAAACATCCGGCAAACTTTTTTTCACTGACATGATATCCACCAACATAATGGTGGTTGAAATGAAAGTCTAGCAGAGTAAGTTTGCCTTCCTCTGTTTATGAGAATACGAGGAATATCCAAGCTTCAATGTAGTGGGAAAAAGAGTCAGATGTGGTGATGAGACAGGGAAGGTCTTAGGTGAGCTGCTCTGGGGAACCTCAGTTTCCTAAAGAGGCCACTGAAGTTCTTAGTTGTCTTTTATAAAGCTTATATATTAAAAAAAACCACTTTTTATATTTATTTATTCTGTGTACGGTGACATGGGGAGGTGTTGTGTCTATAGCAGTCAGAGGGAGTACACCTTGCAGGAGCCAGTTTTCTTCCTCTGTAATGTGTCATGTAGGCTCCAGGGATACAAGCCCAGGGATCAGTCATAGACTTAAGTATCCTTACCTACTGACCCATAGCACCAGTCCAAAAGATATATCCTTTTAAAAAGACATTAAAATGAGTCTGTGACAGGGTCGGTCATGTTAAGTGAGGCCAATGCGGAAGAAGGATAGAATTTTA
Source organism: Mastomys coucha (assembly GCF_008632895.1). Classification (NCBI taxonomy): domain Eukaryota; kingdom Metazoa; phylum Chordata; class Mammalia; order Rodentia; family Muridae; genus Mastomys; species Mastomys coucha. Next base: position 65,633,836 of record NW_022196898.1, on the reverse strand, counting down.
TAGACTAAGGGATACCTACGGGGTAATACAGAGTCATGACTGATAATCGAGGGAATTCCTATGCACAAACTTTGATTTTCAGGGAGCTTATGAAATTCCCCTAATTCCTAGATGAGAAGATCCTAGAAAAGTATTCAAAAGAAGAAAAAAATCTGTATTTTCATAGATAATAAGAGAGGCATACTATAACATAAAAGTGTCCTCAGGTTAGATTAGAGGATCCATGACTCATCACAATGATCTTGATATATCCAGTCAGTGAAGGACATGCACGTGTGAGACTCTAGCATGAATTCCACAATGAGGAGAGCAGGTTCAGGGACAATGGGTGGGCCATCCAAAGCACAGTATTGTTTATGTCAAATAAAAACATCAGGATTTAGTGAAACACAGAGGTTATTTCAACAGATTATTGTAAAGATATGATTGTAAGTGAGGATTATAGCAATAATGAGAAGAGACAATTGAATAGAAAGAACATTAACTATGAAAGATCTGCAGTGTGTGAATTTAAGTTTTAAAATCATTAGTATTCTACATGGGAAATGGTCTGCAGGCAGATTTGTTAGTCTAAGGCTTAAAAAGAAATCTCAAAGTACAGATTAGTATTTGTTGGCCTGTAGAAGTAATTGAAACTCTGAGTAATTGGCATAATTGGGGGAGAATGTGTAAAAACAGAAGAGAGTTATGGGAACAGAGTACATCATGAGTGATTATGTATTGTTGATGTGGGCACAGCCATGTCAAAGACTCCAATGCCTCAGACCCACTTGAGTGGCAACGCTTTTCTCGGCTGAGGCTCAGAGGAAGGGCAAAGTCTTCCTCTGCTCCAAATACAAGTGTTTAGGGATGATTGACCAGAAGCAACCACAGCTCCTTCTAAATGACTGCAACCTGAGCCTGCTCTGCTACAGAGACCTCCCTCTGACACTAGTCAAAGCCTCCGTGCTCAACACTCTAATGAACTTGCTGGGTTTCTGAGTTTTGTGGCTGGGGTCCTCCACTGGAGCAAGCACAGCCCACCTCATCCAAGCTTTTCTGTATGTGTGCTTGAGATTTCTTCAGGGTCTGTATGTGTGCCTGAGATTTCTTCAGGGTCTGTATGTGTGCCTGAGATTTCTTCAGGGTCTGTAGTTTCTTTCTTTCTTTTTTTTTTTTCCTAAATCATCCAAGTAAGGTTAACAGGGGGAAGCATTTAATGGCAGAGGGTTAAAAATGAAATTCTGAGTAGCACTGCCATTCAAGGAAAGGGTGAAGAAGAAGGGCTGTAAGGAAAGCAGCAAGGAGTTGCTAAGGAATGAAGACAAAAATCGAGATCAGAGTCCACCAATTCCAATTAAACAGGTGCTTTCAGAAAAAAATGTAAATTTATAGAATAAGAATAATGAATAAAATTGTGACATGGATTAGTAACGAAATTATAACTCAGAACCCTGACTGCTGACTGGACATGTGCATCTGGGAAACCCCATCACAGCCTTTCCCCTGGCTGGCCACGCGGAGGCTGAAAGATGCCTTGAGTTCCTGTAAAAGATGTTGACCACCAGGAGTTCCTTAGAGTTTTGGCAGCCTTCCTCAAAAAGTCAAGGAAGCTGAAAGCTCCCTGAGTGGGTGGACACAGTCAAGCTGGCCTGAAAACGGTGCAAAAGGACCAAGATGAGGGCTGCAAGCTAACACTTGAGGGTCAGAGAGATCTGGACAGGATCGTTGGACAGATGGCAGCTGCCAACAAGAAGCAGCATTAGAACAACAGATGCTGAGTTAATAAATTGCCTCATTCATTAAAAAAGAAGAAAATAAAGAAAAAGAAAGAGAAAAGAAATTGTAATAAAGATATCAAATGAAATAAACTTAAAAAAATAGAAAACTAGAAATATGAACCCAGAAACCCCAGGGAAAGTGGCAGTGTGAATAGAAAATACTACAGTCTTGCTCACACTTAAAGTCCCAGATGCTTCAAGTCATTGTTCAATAATTAGTAAGATTATGAACAAGTTGCTCTGTCATCACTGCCTGTCACTCAGCAAATGGTCTCTCACAGTGGCTGCAAGCACATGGTATGTCGGACACTCATGACTAGGAATTTCAAATGGCTGAAGTAGAAAGTCCATTTCTGGTTGACAGAAAATGCACGTCCTAACCATTGGGACAGATCTGCTATGATTCTTCATAGTCTAGTTACATTGAGGAAGTCCTACCCTCCTACTGTGGATTTCGCTTTTGAAAAAATATTTTCCTGAAACTAACATTTATTTTCCTGAAGATAATTTCAGTAAATGTTTACAAAATAGTTCTCATGGAAGGCAATGTGAGCAATTCCAGATTTCTACAAAGTAATTGAACCATCCCAATTTTACTTCATTCTAAACAACAACAACACAACACAACGACACTACCCCAGAGTTTTGAGATGCTGAGAATGACTTTTTCACATAGACCTGCTTGATTCAATGTGCATGGATGATTCCTCATTAATGCGTCCCAAAAGGTGATGCCTTTTCCTGGTTTGAAAAGAAAAGACAGATCAACAGCATTTGCCCTTTACCTTTAAAAGGTCCAGATAATGACTTGGTCCTTGCTAAATCCAACTCTAAATAATATATAACAGTACAAACAATGTACTCCCAAATATAATTCTATCATGCCCACCTGATCCAAGGCAAGTGTCCATTGCCCAACTCTAGTTAAAACATCCCTTGGGAGTTTCTCTCCTTATCTCCTTGCACTGAAAATTTTGCTCTCTATTTCCATGTCTTTTCACATCCTATTGCCTCACCTACTTGACCCACACTGCTCTGTATGCTTAGGTTTAGATTCCATTTTCCTCAAGACTTTTTCCAAGGTCCCACATATGAGCCTGAAGTGAGGCTTCTGTCAGGAGCCCTCAAGGTACCTACTAATTAACCATATAATGCAGATCACACGATATTTCCTTGGCCTGTTTACCTAGAATGCATGTACTGTGAGCCGTATATGCATGTCTGTTTTCTTAACATTGTACCCAAAATCAAGAACATTTACACTGAATATTTAAGTGTATATTGAATCCACACATATGGAAGTAATCAGTGTGTGTACATTGGGACACCCATTTAAATACTTGGGGAGGGGGGAGTCTTACCTTCTGTCTTTATAGAACTCACCATTTCACATCCAATACACTGGAAGATCATGTGAAATACTATTACAGAAAAAAAGATACTTTGTAATTACACCTTTATTCATATTTTAGAGTTATCACCTTGTATTCTGAAATAATTCAATTATTTCCATTAAACCTCTAAATATTAATTATTATAATGACTAAAAAAAAATACGGTTTTTTGAGGGGGTTATATGCAAAACGGGCTGCAAGGTGTAACTGACTACCATGGCAGGTTCAAATGAAGATGGGCTTCCTCCTTTGAGCTGTATCCTCTCTCCCCTTCAATCTGTGCAGATATGTTCATATGCTTCTTTAAAGAAATGATTGAGCTGAGTTGATATCCTCTACACAAATCCTTTCCATTTCTTCACTAAAATTACCAGAGAAATACAATTCTTTTTTTTTTTTTTTTTTTTTTTTTTTTTTTCGAGACAGGGTTTCTCTGTATAGCCCTGGCTGTCCTGGAACTCACTCTGGAGACCAGGCTGGCCTCGAACTCAGAAATCCGCCTGCCTCTGCCTCCCAAGTGCTGGGATTAAAGGCGTGCGCCACCACCGCCCGGCAAGTTAGAGAAATACAATTCTTAAGATGTATAGAAAAGGATAAAAGGAAGTACTCATCTAGAAATTATCCACAAAGAAAATTTAAAATGTGCACATATGGTAAATGTATTATAGCTTAAGTCAAATTTAGTGAATTTAAAGCATTTTTTAATATATGACAAATGGTACCAATAAATGTTTTGACTGATGAGCATATTTTATATCATGACTTGGGCTATGGTGATACAGCTACATATAATTGTCAAAACTCATCAGAATGTACATTTAAAATTGTAGAATATATTGAATATGAGTAATAACCCATTAAGGCTGATTTAAGCATAAAAAGCTATGACAGCCTGTATTTCCAGTAGTATGAGATTGGGTATCTCAGATAAAGTTCTCCACTGGAAAAATAAAGATGAATTAGGTACTCAAAATATATGAGATGTGCATTTGTCTTGAAGTCATGGGACAACTTTGCAATTTTGCCTATAGAAACAGGCAAAAAAATGTGTGAATTAATATTGGGGGCTACTTGGAGAACCCCATCTCATGTACAACAAAAAACTGGGCTTCCAAAGTGCTACAAATCTGCTATGAGTGTATCCGAAATGGGATTACCAAATTAGCTAATTCAAAATACCCATAAATTCAGTAGATTTCAGGATAAGACTAGGACTGAAATAAAAAAGCAAGGGAAAATAGAAATAACTTAATAGCCCCACAGATTGTTCATTTATTTTATATAACTACAGGATTTCTGATATAGACATGCTTAATTAAAACACTGAATACCATCACTGCTAATCCACAGATTTTTTTCTCATCTTAGGTTGACTACCTTCACAATGTTAACTTTAATTAACATTATAACAGAATATCTTCCTATAGTTTCAAAAAGGTCCCAAGGGTTCAGGTGGTGTTTCCAGAATGGGTAACCTCTTGATCTTTATGCTACGTCAGAGAGGGCAGAGTCTTACATGTGGGAAGATATGAATAGCCTGTATGCTTCAAAAGGTTGAGCCTTACTTTCCTTAGAAAATAGTACATGAAGTGATGTGGTGGCAGAAGAAAGCTTAGTCAACCAAGACTATGGAGATATTTCCAACTGGTCATCATCGGAAGTGATAAACAGGGATGAGCAAAGCCCATTATGGAATGAGTATCAGTAGGGAGGCAAGTGAACGGCTCATGATACAATTATACTGTCAACCAATTACACTTATCATGCCCAGCGACTCCATTGCTCTAGGAGCTCAGAGCTCCTCCGATGTGAATGATTACTTGGGCTAGAGCAAACAGAGGGATGTGCCGCAGAAAAAGAGATGAGTGACTAGAGTATTGAAATTTCCCCCTAATGAAGAAACTAGATATGTCAATTGCATGGTGATATATTAGAGAGAAGGGAGGAGAGCCTTGTCTGGAGGGCCCAGTGAATGATGGAATGAGCTCAGAAGAAATACTGGTGAGAATAAACCAGGACAGGGCTGGAGATGTAGCTCTGGTATAGGATGCTTGCTTGCCACAGTGATAAAGCCCCTTAGTTCAATCCTGGTACCATACATAGGGAAAAATCTAGATCAATAGGAAACTGTCCATATACAACACAATGATTGAATAAGGTGAAAATATAAACTTTTAATAGTTTAAAATTTTTTATAAATCAAGAAACAATGTGCTCTTATTTAAATTTTACAGAAAATTCAAAATTCTTTGATGAATTTGAGGAAAAGCTAGTTTTTTAAAATATGCATCTTCTTTTCTGCCTCTCTTTTGGAAATCACAAACATTTAATGTCTGTTTTATGTGCATTAAATACATGGAAATCCAGACATTTAATGTCTATTTCATGTGCATTAAATACATAGGATGAAATTTATAATATATATATGCTATTTGTACATATTCTGAAACCTAACTTCATTTGTTGTATCACTTGCATTAATAATCACATTTGATTCTCATTCATGAATCTACCCTCTGTTCATTTCTTGAATTTACTGTATCATTTCATCATAGGACTAGCTATGATTTACCTAATGAATTTAGTCATTCTACTCATTGGGGAAAATAGTAAATTTATGCATCAGTGGTGCCTTTCTGTATGTATCAGGATCACTTCAGTTCAAGAAGGAAACAACTGTATGAATTGTAATCATTCAAATAAAGTAGAATTGGACTTAAAAGTCCTGTAGAGGCTTGAAATAAAAGATCTTCACTAGGCTTTTCAGGAATGTATCTCAAAACAGTAAATAAAACAGACCAATAAAAACATATACAGAAGTTTATGTACAGAAGTTAAAACAAAACAACACCTCCCACTGCTTCCACCAAAAGTAGTGCTCAGCGTGTAGGAAGCTGGAGAGTGGGCACTAAGAGACTGCTGCTATGGGGAAACATTCAAACAGCAAAATTGCATCTTTCTAATAGTTTCCTCCATCAATGAGAGGATGGATGGAAAGATGGCTCTAGCTGTTATGGCAGAAGACCTAGGAGGCTCATAACCATCTGTTACTGCAGACCCACGAGCCCTTGTAGAGGATTTAATAGGTATGGCTCCCATAGATCATGTATTTGAATACTTGACCCATAGGGAGTGGCACTATTAAAAGGAATGGCCTTGTTAGAGGAAGTGTGTCACTGTGGGGGCAGGCTTTGAGGTCTCTTATGCTCAAGCTAAGCCTAGCGTGGTACACAGGATCCTTTTGTAGAACTCTCAAGTCCTCCAGCACCATGTCTTTTTTGCACATTTCCATGCTCCCCACCAGAATGATAAATGAACTGAACCTGTGAAACTGTAAGCCAGCCTCAATAAAATGTTTCCCTTTATAAGAGTTGGTCATAACCTTGGTCATGATGTCTCTTTGCAGCAATGGAAACCCTAAAATAGCCCCCTTCTGGTGTCTATGAATATCACACTTCTCCACAAAAGCACACAGATATATGCAGGCAGAACCACTAATCCACATACAAATTAAAAGAAAACAAATCTTTAACATAAATAAATGAGATGAAGATACCCCCCAATTATGCCTTCAAAATTTAAATGAGTGCACCTTATTGATTAATACTAATTTGTGCCAGAATTCTACCTGCAACAGTCTATATAAGCTTGCTTTTTAACTTTTAGTAAGAGATAAATTGATATTTAACTTAATGAATCTGTCTCTACCATATCCAAACACATAGACATTCATTTGAGTTAGTCTCAATTCTTTCTTTCCTGCTGTAGAAATGTGGTAAGGAATCACTTTATTTGTCCATCTGTGTGTCTGTATGTGTGTGTGCATGTGTGTGTATATGCATTTGTATGTGTCTGTGTCTGTGTGTGTGTGTGAGTCTGTGTGTGTGTTCCAAAGATGTTCTGCTAAATTATACTATGTGGAAAGAATTTTGAAAGTGCAAATTCATGCTTTCTTTTTTTGGGTAAATGTATAAGTAAAAATTTAATTTATTTTGTAAATTTCATCCATATTTTGTATGTTTTTGAAGAATTTTTACATATTTAAAATTTTTCTATAGTTTTTGTGGGCTATAAAACAAAATAAAACTGGATTAAGACATAAAATCCAGAGTTGGAGACAAAGAATTTAGAGGACATCATCATTCTTAGATTAATTTAAAAAATAAAATCTATCAGATTTGAAACTCAAAGAAAGAAATAATTGTGGAGTTAATAATATAAGTCAATAACAGAGCACTTGCCTAGTGTGTCTGAAAATATGGATTCCATCTGCTGTGAAGCAAGGAAGGAGAAAGGAGAGAAAGAAAGGGAAGGGAGGGAAGAAGCGAAAGGCAGAGATTAGAAATGAAGGGAGGGAAGGAAAGAAAGTAGAAACTTGGAAGAAAGGGAAGATAATTAACTTTATTACAACAAAAGGAGAAAGAAAGAAGAAGAAGAAGAAGCAGAGAAAAGAAGAAGAAGAAGAAGAAGAAGAAGAAGAAGAAGAAGAAGAAGAAGAAGAAGAAGAAGA
>NW_022196898.1:65613749-65626020 GCF_008632895.1 Mastomys coucha | reverse complement strand
GAGGAGGAGGAGAGGGGAAAAAGATGGCAACAACAGTGAATACTAAGAAGAGTGGAAAAGGAAGGAAGAATTTCACCAAAACCAGGCAATGCATATTACATCCATATGGCATTAGCCACAGTGGGATGTGGACATGTGTGGTTACACAGTTCATCAATATCCTTTGGGCTTTTGGGAAAGGCTGTTTGTCAAGTTTGAAATACTTGTTCAGGTCATCAGGACTGTCATAATTGTATAATTTTTGGTACAGCTATTCAAAAAGAGATAAACTTATTTTTTATTTTACAAAAGAAAACATGAAGGTTTTGCCTTAAAGATCAAATTCTTTCATAAAAATCTGTATCAATATTCAACATCAGAATTGCCATTTTTTCCAGAAGAATAAAGTCAAGGTTGAAACCTTTGCTGATTATTTAGGAACATTCAGCCTTGTTGGCTCTGTTCTCCAAATATTTTAGCATTTACTAGACATGGCTTATCTCCCCCAGGAGATTCTAAAAGTGGGAATTTATTATCTATGTATATCTTTCTTCTTACTTATTCAGTTTTGATAAACTTTTATTTTTAAATGGTGATGAAAAGAATCTAGTTTGAGGAAAGAATTTACTGGTATCTACAGAATGTATCATTTCCCTCCACTGGGGGTCCCTCCTGGCTTCAGGAGGTGCTTTCTTCAGATTCCATGTACCCAGTTGGGCATCTAGGCTAAGGTCATCTGCATTAACTCCAGGATCCTCTCCCAACCCAAGTCTCTGAAGCTTCCTAGAGATTCACCACACCACACTCTTGGCAGACATATATTTCCATTCATTCTCCTGGCCCTCTGGGCCTCTCTCCTTTTTCTCCCCATAGCTCATCCTGCTTCCCTATTTTCCTTGCACTCCACTCCCTTACCCCGTTCCTTCTCTCCTTCTACTTCCCATAACTATTTTGTTCCCCCTTTTAAGTGGGATTCAGATATCCTCACTTGGGCCTTCCTTCTTGTTTAACTTCTGTGGGTCTGTAGAATGCTTCAGGGATATTTTGTACTTTTTGGCTAATATCCAATTATCACTTACAAAACTTTTGACCCAAAAATTTATCCTACATAAAAGAAATGCACAGAAAAAGACAGAGCAGAGACAGAAATAATGGCTGACTGTCCCATGGGCAGGCCTCAGTCCCTTACTCTTAGTGATGTTCTGTTGTGCTTGCAGAAAGGAGCTTAGCATTTCTATCCTCTGAGAAGCTCTACCCAGCAGCTAATTGAGATGGATGCTGATAACCACAGCCAAACATTGGATGGAGGTTAGGGACCCTTATGGAAGAGTTAGGGGAAGGGTTGAAGTCCCTGAAGGGTGTGGCAACCCCACAGGAAGACCAACAGTGTCAATTAATCTGGAACAACCAAAGAGTGTATCCAGGCTGGTCCAAGGTACATATGTAGCAGAGGGCTGTCTTTTCTGGCATCAGTAGGAGAAGATGAACCTAATCTTTCAGAGACTTGATGCACCAGGGTTAAGGGATACATGGGTAGGGGATAAGGGAAGGAACTCTGGAAGGGGGGACTTGGATGGGGAACAGCATTTAGGATGTAAATAAATAAATTAATTAATAAAAAGGGGGAAGATTTTACATACTTGATTAGTGAGCACTCAAATGGAATGAAATATTTTCAGAATTTTGCTCAAAAAGAGAGTTTTTTTCTTATAGACATTATCATCAAATATCCTAGTTACCAATTTTCTATTCATTTTCCTGTTAAGTCCTTTGACCTTTCAAATGTAACAACTGAAACTGTATAATTTATATCTACTATTTTCCCCTTCTCAAACAAGTAAACAACTAGAATTACTGCTTCTGTTCTATTCAGTTCTTTAACTGATTAAATGAGGTGTATCTAACTACTAGAAGACAGTGGGAATTTGGTTCACTCAGACTACATCCTATAAGTATATGAGAACCAGCTAGAGTCACATAAAATATTAATAATCATTCATATGCAATTACCTGGCTGTGATCTCCAATAATGTCAACTAGAAATTAGAGTACTTTATTCTCGACTTTGACCAGAGTAAGATTTTGTTGAATGTTTTTTCATTCAACAATTGAATTGGGATTTGCCCAAATTTTCTTAAACTGTTCATGGGGTTTGCCCTCAGAGTGTAGAACTAGCCAAAGAGTATGCAGCCTGAGAACGATGTAATCCGCAGTATTTTGCCCAGCTGGATGGCCAATAGGATCATCCAGCTATAGAATCTGGGCAAAGTTCTCAAAAAGGGTCTTCATGCCTAAAGCCTTGCATACATTTTGGATGTTTTCCTATCCCACAAGTAGAATATACCAGTTCAGGGAAAAGAAAATATGTGTTGGGAAAAAAAAGTGCTATTCCCAGTGATTCACTGGCAAAATGTTGCTTCTTGTGCTCTTATCTGCCTTGCTAGAAGAAATCTAAGTTACACAGAGAGAAATGTTTCTGCCAGGGAACCCAACAATGACTCCATTGAGTTGGGGGTTGAGATTTCTTCATGCCTCTCATAAACCAGGAGGAAAAGAAAGAAGCTACTGTGTTGACTGCTGTGGTTGATACCAATGAAAACGCCAATAAACAGTTAATGTGTCTCTAGAGAATAACAGTTGAGAAGAGTAGAATACTGAAGTGGGAATTCTTGCTGTAGTAAATTTTGGGCATATACAAAGAGGCTATGGCCAAAGGAGCCTTCTAGAGATAAAAGTGAGGAGGATTGCGTCAAATGCTTTGAAACAATTCTCTTTGGGCACAATCATTAATAACAGCAGTGCTATCAGTTTGAGGTTGAACAGAGAGTTGCAAAGCATGTCTTTGTCTAGTCATTTTTTACGAAGCTGTGCTAGCTTCTATGCCCACTGGTGGTTTTGATCACCTTGTCTGACAACTGCTATCATGTAACCAGAACCCTCTGGGATTCACTTCTTTCTGTACTTAGGTATTTACTTATTTTATTAGAGTTGAGACAAATGCCTCAGTTTTGATTTTACTAACTTTCACATTAGCAACCAAGAGGAAATTAGACTGTTCCATGATATAATTAAGGAATAAGAAAAATTATTTCTAGAAAACAAAGGGATCCTTGGGACATATATTAATAATATACATTAACGATAATTAAGGTCAATTATGATGGGGAGTTAATAGAAAATTACAACACAAAGCTCATAAGACTGCTAATGGTCTAGCCCACTCTGGTGTGAAGACATGGGTCATATACAGAAGTAAAATGATACAACCAGCTGAGGCATTTGCTTAAGGCAAAGGGTAGATAGAATAAAAAGTGACAGAGGTGTCACAGGGTAATTATAAATATGAGTTGTTAGTGACTACAGAGCAATGACAGACGTGTAGAATAAAAAATAAAGACAGAAGTGTGGACTACAATTTTCATGAATATTTATTCATTTGTTATGAATATATTATTGTATGTGTCAAATGCAAATATCTTGCCTTTCTTTCCTCTCTTATTCTTTTATTATGTTTTGTATTGAACTTTATTTCAGCATTTTAAAATCAGTGACGTTTATATCAGATTATATGCACCCATGGGTTTTGCTATGGATTATTTGAGTATGCATTAAAGTCTTAGTGATGTACCATGGTGTTCTATCTTTCCACAAGCAGAAGCACAGATTAAAGTATCTGAAACCTTGAAACAAAATAGACCTTTTCTCCTTATAACCTGATTAATTCTGGTATTTTATCATGGCAGGGCAAAGGTGTCTAACACAGTCATCAGGATAATAATCATCACTACTTTAGATGTTCAACTACTGTGTTGGTCCTTCTTTCCAGAGAAAGTCATTAGTGCATTTACAGTTGTATTTGGAATAGTTGTAGCATATGATGACAAATCATGACTGTGTTATTATCTGTATGAGTGACTTAAGCATGGGATAAGGCTATATTTAAAGATGCCATGGAGGAAAACCCCTGATTTTCTTCCACACTCTCAGTTCTTTACTTTGACACAGAACAGTAATTTCTACGGCACATCAATTCCATTCAATTCTCTAGACACAATCAAGTGGATACTCTCCAACTGAATGTAGTTGTAAAACCCAGAGGAGAGTCAGATCTCAGAGGGTATATGGTCTCATACCCACAATACCTCCCCTGTCTGTGCAGATGCCCATTGCATGAAGTCCTTCTTCAGATAACCTAAAACATTTGCTCAACTCAACTGCAAATTGGAAGTTCCCCTAATACTATTCTTGGTTTAGTCAGCTCACAGAAGTGAGAAAAACAGACTACTTATTATTGATATTTCATAAAAGGTACAAGTTAGAAATAGCTAGGTAGAAGAGGGTAAATCCAAGGCTGTTAGAACACATGTCATCCATACCTTGTCCCCAGCAGTATTGTGCTCACTCTTCCTCTACGTGTTAGTTAATTCAAAAACCTCTCTGAACCTTACCTTTAGGGTTGTGTAAGGCCTCACTATAGAGGTGTGGTCAATTAAATCATGATACACTGATGATTAGGCGGATCTCTAGGCATTCTTCCTTCTCTAGAGATTGGAAGGCATGGTTCAAAGTTCCAGCCTTCTTTCTAATCTTACATCTGGTTCCCCTGGCAACTATACTTTATACATGCAAAAATTACCTTATAAACTCAAGTCTGGTTGAAAGGAGTTTGTTATGTATGACAAAAGATCTTCCTTTCACCCCTACCACTCACAAGGTTCCTGCACAATTACAAGGACTTTTAAATTTCTAAACAAAAGTCCTGAAGACCAAATATGCTTTCATGGTTATATTACAATATCATTGCTGTGAGGCTGACAAAGATGGGATTTTGGATGAATATTTATGTTCATCAACTTGACTGGATCATGAGGTATCTGGTCATACAGACCTCACCCAAGGTGTTGATGGACTGAACAGAATCATAGTCCACCATGGAAAAGGGTAATCTTCCTGATTCTCCTTAAGCTCAAACACTGGTGTTTTTAGTTAAGTTTCTGCCTTTAAACCCAAACACTTAAAACTGTTGCTGAGTCATGAGCTAGAGAATAGGACAATAATATTAATCTTAAAAAGCTTTATTCATCATTAATATGTGTGAGTGTATGTGTGTGGGTGGGGAGAGTTTGTGCAGTGTAGATGGGCATACTCAAGTTCCACTGCACACATATAGAGGTTAGTAGACAACTTTCTAAACTTCTCTGTTTACACCTTTATTGATTGATCCATCTCACTGCCCCCTTATCATTAAATGTTTTGTATTTCTAACTTGTCAACTGAAGATATTGGAATATAAGAGCTTGTATATATTAGGAGCAAATATCTTTATAAAAAAATCTCTTTACATAGATAGATGGCTAGATGGAAGACAGATGAGAGTTAGAAAGATACATACATAGATACATAGATTACATACTAAATCTATTTCTTTAACCCTTACAAAATACTTAAGAAAATGAAATTAAGGCCTCCCTTATTCGAAGATAACAAGTGAAACCATATTTACAGGTTACTTGATTTTATAATTGAAAGTCCTAGCTTCATTTAACTATTTGAACTAATAATCTAATAACTGAGGTAATAAAGATTAGAGGAAACAAAAGTCAACATTTTAAAGGTTTTATTTCTAAATAATAACAGTTAATGAAAAATAGAAGTATGAATGCAATTCCACTTTCACTAATGTCACACGAATAAAATACCTAGGAATAAGCTCAGTGAAAAGACTGAATATACATGGTGCAAGACATCAAAGGTTTTCAAAAGAAATTAAGTAATTAAATAAATGGAACATATTCACTGTTTGTGGAAGGGAAACAATATTAGGATGGCTTTTCTCCTCAGAGTTCAAAAGACTCAAAGCAATCAACATCAAAAGCTTGCCCATGTTTGTTTACTTGTTAGAAATTGGCAAGTAGAATATCATCCTGAGTGAGGTAACCCAATCACAAAAGAACACACATGGTATGCACTCCCTGATAAGTGGATATTAGCCCAGAAGATCAGATTGGAATACACAAAGTACAATCTACAAACCACACGAAACTCAAGAAGAAGGAAGACCAACGTGTGGATACTTCATTCCTTCTTAAAAGGAGGAACATAATACCCATGGAAGGAGTTGCAGAGACTAACTATGGAGCAGAGTCTGAAGGAGCAGGTGGGTTGGTGAGCAGGGGGAGGGGAAAAGAAACAAGAGTTTTTGATTTGTTTTGTTTTGTTTTCATTTTTTTTTTGTTTTTTGTTTTTTATTTTTATTTTATTTTATTCCTTTTTTTCCCTGTAGGGGAAACTGGGAAAGGAGATATCATATGACATGTAAATAAAGAAAATATCTAATAAAAAAAAGAAAGAAATTGGCAAGTAATTCTTACTTAGGGGAACTCACTATCATTTAAGCTATGAGACTCAAACCCAGAGACCCTGAAACGCATGGTATTCCTAGTTTGAAATTGAAGCATTTCTAAAGTGTTAACTGTGTCCAGTATCAATGTAAGGGTCTAAAGTCTAAAGTCTTGTCTAGCTCAGAGATGAGTGAGAATCAAGGTCTCAGTCATTCTGACACAAAGTCTTATTGAGTGCTGAGCCTGGGAAATCTAATACCTCCTGCATTTCTAAAATACAGAGCATGTCCGAAAAGCACAACCACTGCCATTTAAAACAGAGAAATAAGAAAGCAGAGAAAATTTCCATGTAAGTAAACAACAGGGCCAGTGGTATGACCCTCAGGCTTGATCAAAACCTTTGACTTGATGCTCTAGGTCTTGCTCCCCTGGATCAGCGCTCAGCAGTCTTATTGGTTGCAGCCCACATCTGCATTTCTCTTAAGTCAGAATCATAGGCTATTGGTTGGACCAATCTGAGGTCATGAAATTGGGCCTCTTTACATGGTCTCACTGGATATTGTCCTACTTAGAAGATACTGGTTTTGTTTTTTGTTTGTTTGTTTGTTTTGTTTTGTTTTATTTTCCAAAATACTGGTGGTTCTCTACCCAGGTGCTATGGTTCTCTGAGGCCTTTCTGGCAATTAGGTACAACTACCCTACAGCTCACTTAGGTACATACACTGTGAATCTGCATCTATCCTGCTAGAGTTGTACTTATGGTGAATACAAATGGAGGCCCCAGAATTGAATACAAACATCTTCAGAAAGATAGTAGCTGGGGTAATGAAGCTTCCTTTTGAGCAAGCCAGCCCTCAAAACCATAAACTTGAGACTTCTGCATGGAAAACCTCCCCCAGTGGCCTTGGAAAGTCTTTTGGGTCAGGGTATTTGTTCAGGACAATAGATCTTTCCTTCTGTCCAGATTGTTGACTGATTTTCCCAGTATCTCAGTGAAAAGAAGCTGGCTTCAGATTTCTGAGTTCAAGGGCAGCCTGGTATACAGAGTGAGTTCCAGGACAGCCAGGGCTACACAGAGAAACCCTGTCTCGAAAAACCAAAAGAAAAAAGAAAAAAAAAAAAAAGAAGCTGGCTTTCTTGAGATGCTGTTTTCACAGGATTATCATCTAATTTGCCCTCATTCTTTATATTTTCTCGGGAAGTATTTCTTGTTTTTTGTTGTTGTTGTTGGTGGTGGTGGTGTTATTTTGTTTTGTTTTTGTTTGGGTCTTTGTTTAATAGAAAAGCTAAAATTTTCCTGCAATTCTGAGTTCTGCTTTCCTTTTGTGTAACTGTTTTAGGTCATCTTTCTTCCTGCACTCAAGGATAAAACCACCAGGCCCCATAGATGGATGCTTTCCTTAGATGGTACCCTTGCCTTGCCAAATATTCCATTTCATTTCTCAGGGGGTTTACAAGCACTGAGATCTGAACATGATTCAGCCATGTTTTTGCTACTTTAGAGGAAGCTTTCTTCTGCTTTCTAATAGCATACTCTCATTTCTAGCTGAGGCCCTGAACCACGATGATGTTTACTGTATGTAAATCCTTCCTTTCTTGATCATTTGGAGCTGTTGACTCACAGCAATCATCTTTCTTTTAACTTGGACATCACATCTCTTTCAGTGTCTGCCTCTTACCCAGTTTCAAAGCTATTTCACATGTTTTATGCATTTCTTATAGCAGCATATAAGAAACTATTATGAGTAATAATTTTCAGGTTATTATGACAAAAATATCATGGACTGTGTGGTTAATAAACAATAAAAATTTACTTTTCATAGTTCTAGAGTCCAAATCAACATGCTGGCAAACTGAGTCTAACAAAGGCCAAGTAGTTAATTAATGAACGTTCATTTGAGGGCTACTTTTGGAAATACAGACTGACATATCTACATCTCTCTATAACATCAGAGTTTATTAAACAACAATAAATTTATGAGCTGTATTCTTTTTGTGCCTTTATTTCATCAATTACTTTTAATGTGGTAAACATGATCATTGGCAGTCAAAGTTTCATTTTTTCTAACCTTAATTACTAATATTAACTCTCAGATTGCATGGTACATTTCAGGGGATGCATATACACATGTGCACACACATGTACACACATGCATATATATTATAGAATCACTATGAGAGGATTAAGTAAGTTTCAGTGTTCTAAGAGGGCTGTCCTCAGGCACAGAGCTGATACAATAGCATGGAGAGTCATGGGAGCTGAGCCTTAAAAACTTCATGCCAAATGATAGAATTCGGTCACAAAAGGACTACAAATTACTCAATTACCTTTTTTTTTTTTTTTTTTTTTTTTTTTTTTTTTTTTTTTTTTTTTTTTTTTTTTTTTTTTTTTTTTTTGGTAAAATGTGCACAATGGCCAAATTTAGAGATTTTAAAATTCGATTATCAGTTCTAAGAGCTGCACCTGGAAGTATGTAGGAATGAATATTAATGCAGGCAGAGCCTTCCTTTGGATGTGATAAGTTCTATAATTTATGTTGTTAATGGCTAAACAAACCATGATTGTAAACCACTGAGTTGAGTATTTTAACTAGGTAATCAAATGCTGTGTAAACTTCAATAAAGATATTTTAGAAAAGGAGACAGAACTGTCATTAGCCTCAGTTTTATGACATGCTTCCTCTCTATCCAAGAGCATCTTCCTTCAAGTCTATCAGCAGAATACAATGCAATAACTTGATGACCAAAATATTTTTACAGAAGTCATTTTTGCCAACTTTTAAGTGAAGAAAATATCTTTAAGGGAACTGCAGATAAGTTTGACTCTGAATAAAACTCTGAGGCAGCAAAGTTCTTATGAATGTCTTTGTCCTTGCAAAGAAAACACAGTGAGATGAAGAGGCCAGAAAATAACTGAAATTTGCTTTTATTTACAAATAAATCAACACTTTACAAACTTGACAACACCAAGCTGTTATAAAATCATTCAGTTCATAGAATGGGGCAACATTTATTGAATAATGATCAACTGTCTCTAGAAGTCAACCTCCCTCTGAGTTTTCCACGGTGTTAAATAATATGTTTGCTTTAAGTTCTGACTGATGATCAGCCTGAACACCTGTATTTGATAGCAGGTTTAAGATGGACGTAGGGTACTTTGATCATGGAATTACAAGCATACTCTATGCTTGTTGAATTTTCCTAAAGATGTTTAAAATGATGCTTATTTATTATTTCACAGTGTTTTTATTTGTCGCAAAAAAATGACAATTTTTCTTATGCAATTTCCAGGATACTACAATACTAAGGAAAACCTTTTGACAACACACAATTTAAGCAAAAGCTGCATTGCTTGGGACTCTAAATGAAATTACAGGGCAAACGTGGCAGCCTGATACTACTACTTAAGTCAATAACACTAGCAGTAAAAGCAATAAAACAATTAAGATTTAGATAGATACTCAGTCCATGCATATTAGTTACTTTGATCTTCATAACCTTTGAAGTATGTATCTATTATTAACTATCCCAACATTGCTGATGAGAAAATTGAAGTTAATAACCTGAAATACATGCCTGAGTTCTTGAAGCCAGTAAGAAATTTCATGTAGAGAACTGTGTACTTTCAGATAATTGGGTAATAATCACAGCTTTGAGGTCATAGCCCCTGTATTAGCTTGTCTTTGCCTCGTGTTAAGCACCTAGAATTACGGGCTGAAAGGTTACAACTGTCATTTGTGCTATTAAAAACATTCTTGACTCACTGCCTACTGAACACACATTGAGACTGTACTTCATAGCTCTCTTTCTATTCATTAGTGCCATGTGATCTGTTCTGGCCAATGATCTGTGACCCAACCAATGATAATAATAGCACATCAGTAATGATGATGAGTTGCTCCCGAGCCAGAAAGGAGAGGTGGAAATGGAAGAGTATGTCAGTGTGTTATGAGAGATACAGTGACTACATCACTCTTACTTTCACTGGTCTATCATCGGCCCATGATTTAATGGATAGCTATGTTTGATGCATACTGTATCTTCTTAGAACCCTGCAGGGAACAGGAACACTGTTCACTAAGCCAGTCCATATTTTGTTCATTGTAATATCTAGGCTATGGAATGTATGAGGAGTTGGGTTCATGCCTGTGAGCCTATGGCGAATCCCTGTGCTGTAAAATGCGCTTCTTGATCAGATATCATGTTATATAAAATGATTATATTGAGCGTGATTAAGACATCATATTATGTACCCATTTATGGTAATATCAGCAGAAATATTAATGACAGGGAAAGTGTATTCATATCTGGAATGTGTGCATTTTCAGTGAGCATGACTCTCTACCCAATCCTCAAGAACAGAAGTCCAATGTAATCAGTCTGCTGCCAGATGGGGATGCTGGCTATGTCCATACACCAGGCATGCTGCTCCAGGGAGGGTATCAAGTATTGGTCTGTGTTTTAGGCAGATGAGACATGCAACAGTAGAACCTAGTAGGTCAACATTGATGAAGAAATTCCTATATAACTGAGCTGTACATGAGCTCTATTTTGGGAGAGTTATCCAGGAGTGCACGACTCTGTCTTTGAGTCACCATTAGAAGGTAGGATGTTTTACATGCCAAAAATAGCTTCGGTTGCGAACCTTCTGAAGAGCCCATTCCTAGGCTTCCTTTGGATCTCTTTACCAATGTGGCTTTCCATTCCTTGACAACTCAACCCAGTCATTTGCAAGTAGCCATGAACTGATATAGATTTAACTTTCTAGGCTATTCTCTTTCAAGGCAGAGTACATAACCAAACGGCATAATAGAAGAGCAGTTCTTAACCTGAGGGTAGTGACTCCACCGGGGGCCAAATGACCATTTCACAGAGTCTGCCTAAGACCATCATAAATGTCAAGTATTAACATCACCGTTCGTAACAGCAGCAAAATTATAGTTATAAAATACTAACATAAATCAATGCACGGTTGTGGATTACTGCAACATGAGGAACTCTCTTGAAGGGTCCCAGCCTTCGGAGGGTTAAGAACTACTGTCCTAGAAGCTATGTCTCTTAGGAGGGTTCACCTTCATCACTCTCCTCAGGTTTACTCCTCAATGAGGCTTTTACCTTTTTCTTCCCCATTTAAATTGGTATTAGCCTATTATGAAGAATAGCAATCATGCCAATATTCCGCAAATAATGGGATAGGATGGAGCCAGTACCTTCATTACGGTACCACTACTCAAAGTTTTGGACCTTGCTAATTTAAAGACTTTAGTACCAATTAAGAATTCCCCCATTAAAGAATCCCACGACAGCTCCTTTGAATGGAGAGCAGAGATTTCAGGAGTCTGGGGGAGCAGATAAGCAGATACTGAGTGATGCATATACTGCAGAGGGTTTCCACTTTCTGAGCTAGCAACTCTAGTCCTGGGGACCTGAGGTGTAGCGGAGTTGGATTTTACTTTAAGGTGGGGCTGAGTATCAGAAAAAAGATGACTTGCCTATTGGATTGTGAAAGGAGTGATATTATATTATATATTTTCCTATTTTCTCTTATTGTCCTCCCCTTTTCCTTCCTCTTCATCTTTGATGACAAGGATTTAGTATGGTTTTCCCTGCCTTGTGAAACTTCATGGTACCGATGACTTGAGTCAAGCATGGGGTAGAAAGAAGTAGAACAACAGGGCCATTTTTAATGACAACTGTAGCGATGTTCTCAAAATAAAACAAACAAACAAAACCCCAAAAAGCATAATGTTGATATCAGGGACATCTGTGTCCATAGCAACATAGGAAGGTGGTTTGGCTGCTCAGAACCACACAACACTCCCCAATGTATTTACATTAACACACAGGGCATGAGGCTGTGTGTTACATTCCATACATTCCATAGCCTAGATATTACAATGAACAGGCTTTTAGGCTGTGATTTGAGCTGTGTACCTGCCATTTGTTCTATT
>NW_022196898.1:65586226-65613739 GCF_008632895.1 Mastomys coucha | reverse complement strand
AGTATCATTAAGAGTTTCCTGGTTCAAAGTCTACAGATTGGAAACTTCAGTCGTCTCTCCATAGCTACAGTGAGATTAGAGAGGAAAACATAAATTGTTTTAACAACTCACATTCTTCGTAGAGCTCAGCAAAGAGTCCTTTTGAATGAGTATGTCTGGTAATGTGCTTTGCTAATATATTTCATAGTTCTCAACCTAAAAACCATTATGGTTTGTTTACTAAGAAGTATAAGACACACAATCTGTATGAGAAAACCAAAGGAGAAACTGGGACCAGACTGTCATTTCACAAGTCTTACTAAAATTGATGGGACTCTAGATAATTCCTGGAAGACTGGCAGAGAACAGTATTCTGGGCACAGAAACCATAAGGCAAAGAAACAATTTGTATATTTAAGTGGCCATGACCAGGCTGGATGCTATGTGGGTCATATCCTAAAACACACTGGAGGTCCTTAAATAGTTAAAAGGGAATATATTGAGGAACTGTCTCAGCTAGAAATAAAAATATTTAAATCGGGAAGCCTTTTATCTGTTTTCCCTCTCCAATTTCTTTTTTTCAGCCTGGGTTAAAATCATCTGGCCTCAAAGTGGAAGTCCTCTTGCCTCTCAGCCTACCCTATGCTGAAACTACAGTCAAGTATTCCCATACTTCATTTACACATTTTAAAGAGGGAAGAGAGAAAAAGGTAAGACTAAAAGGAATAAATAATAAAAATGGAAGCTAGTTCTAACATATATCAATTTGTACTTTTTTTTAAAATTAATTTTGAATCTATAAAAAACAAGCACTGAGAAACTAAATACTTCAAGCTTTGCAGTGGCTGTAGGGAAAGGCGCTGCAAGCGTTTCTGTCTTTCTCCTTGCAATACCCAGGGCTGCTGGCAGGCCTTGGAGCTTGGAAACATTCTTGCACATTAACTTCAGGAAGAGTTCCAGGAGAAAGCTATATTAGAAAGTAGCTGAAAATAATTGTTCAGCCTCAGCTTCCTTAACTCGACAGTAAAAGGACCACAAAGTCTAATCTCTGGGTTAAAAAAAAAAAATCAATCGAAAACCAAGAGGTTCTGATGTCTTTAATTTTGCATTAGTCTCGGTAAAGACTGACTTGGGAAGGGAAAAAAAAAGTCACAACCCAGGAAAAAGACACTTTTCAGTACAGGAAATCAAGCTGGGTCAACTGGTTGTGTATATAGATCCTGCCACCTCAAGCACAAACCTGGTAGCCTTTAGCTGTGTCAGCGCGAGAACGCCACCTCCTGTCCTCTAGGTCTTCATTGCCCACCTTGGCCGGGTTCCTAGAGTCTGAATTTGCAAGCCTGGCCACTGATCAGAGCCAGGTTGGGGCTAGACAGGCCCCACGGCTCTCCCGCCCCGGCCCGGTGCCGCGGGCTCCCGCAGTTCCGCGTCTGCGCACGGCCGAGGGGCAGGAGCTGGGCCGGCCAGGGAGGCGCAGGACGCCTCGGGAGCCAATGGGCGCGCGCGGGGGAGCCGGGCTGGCGGCGGCGGCCGGCTGGGCGCGCACTGCCAGGATGGACGGCGAGCGCCTGGCGTCGGGCTCCGCGGAGCTGGCGGTCGGGGAGAGCCCGCGGGGCGGCGCCCCGATCCCGAGTGGCAGCGGTTCCTGCAGCCTACTGCAGGCCGATGTGCTGGATCTGGACGAGGACGAGGACGACCTGGAGGTGTTCAGTAAGGTGAGGGCTGGGGACGTGGCCATGGCCGTGGCGGGGACTGCCTGTCCAGGGAAAGTTCCAGGGTGACTCAACTCTCTATGGATCTGGAGCTGGAGACAGCACACCCAAGCGTGGACCAGTGGTTCCCTCCTCCTCACTTTTATCTTACCAGTGGCAGGGCCAAGGCTCACGGAGAGTGAAAAGTTCGGATTTTAACCCCCTTCGTCTTTCCATTTTTCCTGGCTTGACAGGGACATTCCTTACCGTGGGCGGGTGGCCTGAAACTGCTTCTTCCCCTCCAGGCTTCCTGACAATCCTAAACTCTAGGAGAGCGATTGCCTTAGTGCAGGGAGGTGGTTTTTGATTTACTGTTGTTATGTGTAAATGGGAGAGTTGAGTCACATTCTAAGAGAGTCTGGAACCTGTGACCATTGGGTGTAGAAATCCTTTCAGGATTGAGAAAACCTGGCCTCCACAGGCAGAACTGAAGACTTTTTTTAAGTTGGGCAGTTATTCTGGTCCAACCCTCAGCTCCAGTCTGCATATTTCTTTCCAATTTGCCTTGGAAATCTAGCCCCAAGGCGCTCCCTGGCTAGTGTTCTAATTAGACAGAAGTGGACATAGGGGCGTTAGTGATAGACTTGGGCAAACTTGCCTTTACTTTAAGTTGGAAACAAAAACGAACAAACAGTACCTTTCTTGTGGCACAATCCAGTCTTAACAGCAGTTTTTCAGAGGTGCTCAGGGGAAACATTGTATCAATGCCTGTGGCGCCTGTACAGTAGTGGCGTGTTGCCTTGAGATGTTAAATCAGCCCACCAACTTATAACTGTTAAACAGAAGTTAGCAAGTAACCGACACACTTGGACTCCAGCGCCGAACTCACGAACATCATTTTGCACCCCTAGAGCATGTGAGGTGGTACACCCAACTGCATTCTAAATAGCTGGGGTATCAGTTATGTGTGCTTTGCCTTTCTTTTCATTTAAATTGTAAAACTGGAATTATTTCATGTTTAGTTTCAATACTATAAAATTTTAATATCTCTCTATGTATTTGCACTCACGCGTGTGTGTGCACGAGCGTGTTCCTTTGTGCATAGTCGGAGATGAGAGCTCAGCCACCATGTGGGGTCTAGAGGGTTGAGCCCAGGTCAACGGTCCCCCCATGGCAAACACCTTACTGAGCCATCCAGCGTCCCAATGCTGTTTTTTGTTTGTCTCTTCACTATACACATACTTAAGTTCAGAACAGTGTGAAACGTACAAAATTGAGAACGGAGTGTTGAGGTTGGAAGTTGTCTATCATAATAGTCTGGAATTGCTGTAAACTCTCCAGATAGCTTCTTTCTCTAGGCTTTGTATCCCAGGCCTCCCCTGGAAAAATCCCCATCTTAGTGAAGCCCTGTGGTCAGAGATGTTTCTGAGATGGTAGAGCTATTTCTTTGCTTGGGTCCATGGGAATGTTGGGAGTTGCTGAAGTTATAGATGTTCCCCGTGAGAAGGAAATGACGGACTGAAGCCCTAAGCCCTTTGAATGCACATTCTTCCTACACTGCCTAAAGCAATATCAGAATAGAAGAAATCTCCCCAGGAATCTGAGCCGTTTGCTGAGGTTTCTTTTTAAAGGTTATTATTGGAAGTCATACACTCTGCAGACAGCTGTACTGGTAGTTTTCTATTCTTCTAAAAAAAAGGGTTTCCAGACCCCTGTATGTTTCAGACGTGCACAGATGCTCCCAGCCTATTGGCTGTTGCTTAGCTCTTGTGCTTGCTACCCAGAGAACGTTAAGAACTATGCCCTTCGAAGTTGGAGAGTATGGCTGTAACCCCGGTTAAAGTCTAAAGGGAACACTGTGCTGGAAAACTCTTCAGTTACTCCCAGGCTCATTCCAAGTTGTTAACACTTTCAACCATTAACCACAATTAGACGAACAAAATGATGAAGGATTCCGTTGGACCAGTTCTTTCCATATTCCTCTTCTCCTCCTCTCCAGAGCTCCTCTACCATCCAGGCTACTCCAGGATGGGATCTGCCCCATAGTGCCTTAAGATTGGTGACATTTACAATGATAGTCACATTTTCTCCATAGACTGTTTGTGAATCCACACCAGTGTCCCTTTCAGATCCCCCTAAAGAATAAACACTTTGACTGATGAAAATAGTTTCCTTCCAAGGTATAGTCCACATACGTGCATGGCAAATACATGTTCTTCTGTAAGAAGCTCTAAGTATTCTTGGGGAAAACGTGCAGTTATATGTTTCTTGCTATCATAGTCTTGAAGCCTAGATGGCAAGATAGACAGACACTAAGCAGCAAAATATCCCATCAGGAATGGAAAGGAAAGGAAAGTGGGTTGAAGTTTCAATAGTCCACTGGGAAGTAATTGATCTCAAGTCTCAAAAAAAAAAAAAAAAAAAAAAAAAAAAAAAAAAAAAAAAGAAAAAGAAAAAAAGGAAGTGCAGCAAGTCTTGATTTAAAAGAACAACTAAAGGAAAACAGAGAACATAACCAATGGCACCTGGGCAATAAGGTAAAAAGAAAATAATATGCAATTATGTAAAATTTGTCTTTGTACTTGGTCACTACAAGATGAAAGAAAAGTTAACTGAAAGAAACAAGACCAGTTCCTTACTTTTTTTTTTTTTTTTGGCAGATATAGACATGTGCTATACAGGTGTCTGGTTTGTATGCATGTTTACATGTGCACTTGGGGACTTGAGGTTGACTTCCGGTGTCTTCCTTGTTCACTCTCCACCCTGTATATTAAAACAAGGAGTTCCAGGACAGCCAGGGCTACACGAAAAACCCTGTCTCAAAAAACCAAACCAACCAACCAAACCAAACAAACAAACAAACAAACAAAAACCCAAGGTCACACAGTGAACTCAGGGCTTGCATTTTTGCTGGTCTGGACAGACAACTTGCTTTAGGGGAGTCCCTGTATTTCTCTGCCCTGTTGGAATTAACAGGCTACTTCCTGTTAACTAATTGGCAGGCTACTTCCAGCCCCACCTGTCTTTTACTTTGTTTCTGTGGATTAGAACTCTAATAGTCATGTTGTACAGCTAGGACATTACCTGCTGAGCCACCATGCAAGTTCGAAGTCTCTTCTTTTAGGAACATATTGAACAATATTTGAAAATTTTATATACACATAAAGCTGTCCTTATTGTTATTACACACCATCACGTCTACTTACTTTTCAGATGTAGGACTTGTACCTTCAAATACAATAGGTAAATATGCTTGTAAAACATAATAGACCAGGGCTGGAGGGATACCTCAATGGTAAATAGTGCTTGGTGCTCTTGCGGAGGTCCCCAGGTCAGTTCCCAGCACCTATGTAGCACAACATGTAACCACCCATAACTCCAGGACATCCTGGCCTCAATGGACATCTCCACCTCCATACATGCACACACATCCACATATAGTCATATGAACTAAAAGTCTAATAAGCCCTTAAAAATGGACCATAAAGATGTTTAGAAATATGAGGACCAAGAACAGTTCTAGTTTCAGTCTCTACCAAGGCCACAGAATGGGTCACTTGGTGTTTTGTGTATATACTTTGGAAAGAAAGAACTGATCCATAGAAACCAATTTATCTTCTATGAATATGGAAAATTTTAGATTATTTTATGGTTAATTAGAAGTTTAATAGCAGACATGTTTATTTTGGAGGGGTTTGAAGGAATGCCACATTCTTGTATAAAAGGTTATTTTTGAGAGATAATACATTATAATTATTGAGACACTCAACCTTTTTTATTACTATTATGGAATACCTAAGACTAAATCACTTTATGAATAAAAGAAGTTTACTTATCACAGGGTGGGTTCCACTGCCCCAAGTAACCAAATACTGACACAAAGCTCCTAAGACCATATGAAAACCACAGCAGTGACAGAGGGACATATTATACTAGCCAACTCGTCTATCAGGTATATATCTATCTATGTAAATATGTAATATTTATAGCTATATTATCTACTATATGTATATATTGTATATCCTATACTATATATTAATCATATATGTATCATGTATCACATATTTATTACATATTATATTATGTATCATATGCCCTATAGTCTATATTCTATTTATTATTTATTTATAATTATATATATATATATATACATATATATATAAATTTGGAAATATATATACTTCACATTTATTTCCCCAATCTCTGTTTTGTGTTAGATGCTCTACCAGTCATTACCCTGATAAAAATCAGAATTTTCTTTAATTCTTTAAATGATATATTAACGCAGGGATTATTTATAGGATTTAGTATCTGCATTAAGGCACAAACAAGGTCAAACAAAGTCCGGTGAAGCACTAAGTCTGATAGTAACAGAAATCCATTTGCATTGCTCTGCTCTAAACGGACGATGCATGGAAGCTGTTGCAGGCTGGAGTTGTGGAGAAGAGGGGTGGGGGGCAACTGTACTTACAAAACAACGCAGCCATTGCCAGCAGGGTTGCAGCGAGGTAGAGAAACAACATGGAACATGCTTTCGGAGTCCCCTTTACCTTCATTGGATAACAGACTCATGTTTCTCCCCAGGAAAGCTGCCATGGTGCGATCATTATAGGGGCAAGCCTTCTAGTATACAGCACTTAGAGGGAGCCTGAGGTCGAAAATGAAGGATAACCTGGTTAGACCATACATAGTACCAAAAGGCAGAGAGTAGCTTCAGATGGAGAGTCCTACTTTGTAGCTCTCAGCTCACCTGTTCATCTATGATGCAACCTACCACCCTTCCATCAAGAAGCGGGCTCTGTGTCTCCTTTCTGGAATCTCTGCATGGAGAGGGGTGTGACTCTCTTGACCAATACTGTGGTATGATAGAAATGGTACTTTACTGGTTCCAAGGCCAGTTCATAAAAATGACCACAGGGTCCTCTTTGTCTAGAGGGGCAGTTTCTGAGAAGAGCATCCATATATTTTTTCAGATCTGCTATCTCATCAGAAACACAGCAAGAGGCTTGTAACTTTAAATATATACATGTATATGTATATACATGTATATGTATATATTTGTTTCAGATTACTACATTTTTGATATTACTTATTTTGAGGAACTGGATATTGAATATAGGACCTTATGCATGCAAGGCAAGTATTCTATCTCTAAGTGCCATTCATAGCCCCTAACTGATGCAAATGGATGGTTTGTTCCATAACAGTAACAACTACCACAATTACCAAGCCTGTGAAATGTCATCAACATTCCCATCTTAACAACTTTTAGTAGTGGTTTCGGGGGCAGAGCTGTGACATTTAATTGGGCTGACCATTAATTAATGAGGAAGATTCTAGTAGTCATTTTAAATGAGAATACAGCCAAGGCATAACCTTAGTGGTTAGGACCAGAGACAGCTTCCATTGCCTGTATTTGAAATCCTGGCTCCACTGATTGGGCAATTAGAAACTTGTTTCTCTGGAGAAGGTAATTTGATGGCAATGACTCAGATGAAGACAAACAGTAAATGTGAAGATTAGATGAATGTCTCTGTCCCTCTTACCTTAAGGCCTGCGTCTGTATTGCGGCTCAGAGAGATGAGAGCAGAGGGGAGGAGAAAGGGACAGAGAGGAGGGAGGAAGGGAGGAAGGTGAATAACTGTAGAGCTGATCATTTCCATTCCACCCACTGGAAATTCTTCTGTGATCACAGCTCTCTTACATGTGAAGTGCTCTTGTGTAGTTTTTTCTAAGTGAAGGAAGGAGAGCAAAGTATGAAATCCCCACATTCTCTGAGTTAGCATATGCAATCAGTTGTAATATGAAAGGAGGAAGCGCCAGGCTATGCTGGACAAGACTTTTTATTGGACTGTTTTATAGGTAAGCACTTCATGTGGATTTTGGTGCCTGGAAGATCAATACACACTTATTACCACAGTAGTTTGTCTAAACAAATGCAGCTTTTTCAAGGTCACAAGGAGCATTTACTGTGCTGTAACCTGAACTGTCTGTGCCTCCTCTGAGCGTGTTCCTCCCTGCTACTTTGACAGGCGTTTGGGGAGGCGTTGATAGACTTGTGTCAGAAATGGCAAAGAACTGCTTGCTGTCTCATCTCCAAATGAGGATGCCCTGTGCGTTCTCTGGAAGGCGGTATTAAGGTGGAGCCTGCGAAGCTGCGGAGGCTTCTTTCTGATCCAATGCCATCGGCTTCCATTGACACTGAAGCCTCTAGAAGCTTTGCTACACTGTTGCTCTCCCTGCACCCCGCCCCCACCCAAATGCAGGTGCCCCGAAGGCGAATAAGCAAACTAAGGTTGCCTTTGGGTGGCTGTAGCCATAAAGAGAAGAAGCAAAGTGCTTGAGCTCAGGAAATACTTCGGTTTAATCTTTCCTCTTTATGAAGAATCGTTGTGGGCTGGGTGAGTTAACCGTTTACAGTTAGAGAGTCATAAGCAGGACTGTGGAGCAAAAAAAAAATTAGTGAAGTGTCATTCAGTTCAAAGTTGAGTTTTGTAAGTGTTTGCTCTCATGGGGAAAGGATTCCGGAATGGAAGTGTTACAACTCCACACCTGTGGGGCAGGTCTGTGGGTGTGGGAGTGTTCCCCAGTGTCACTGTTACAGCACTGAAGGGAAAGGTATCCTGGCAGAGCCAGGGAATACCACAAAATCACACTGCCCAACGCACACAAGAGATTTATTGGGAGGGAGAAAAGACGAGTGAAGATTGTCTACTTGGGTGAGAAGCAGCCGAGGACTGAACCGAAGACAGCATGCATAAAGGGTTTCTTGGGGTGCAGGGGTGAAGCTTTCCAGCATGGCCTGGGGTTGGGGGGGATTATGTGGCCTGATCTTGGGGCAAGCTCAGGGATTGGTGAATTATGTTTTTCCTGTATGGTGGGGGTGGGAGCATTCTTTTGCCATAAGTCTGGAAGCAGTGGGGAAGTCTGGAGCCTGGGGCCTGGCTATTGGAGCTACTCAGGGACAGACAGGGTCTAGCCCCTGGAGCTCCTTAGGGGTGGGGCCCAGCTTCCCACTCATATATTGTGTAGGTGGAATCTGATGGCTGGAGTCTCCAAAGGTGCGACTTGCACACTGCAGGGAAAGATGTCTTCCACTGATTCAGGAGTTGTGCTTAGCCAACAACTTTTCTTGATGCAATTTCCGAAATGAGAAGGATTTCACAGTGCCAGTCTGAGTCTTGTCACTAAAAGTGTTACTACCGGCTGGGTGACTAATGGTATCAGAGGAAAGCCAGATGCTACTCTTGATCTATCCTTTCTTACTGGTAAGAGGGGGTTCCAATGAAATTTGAACATGCTACGTTACAGTGAGAACACATCTTAAGTTGATGGCATGTCGGGGTCCAGCTGTGGTTCTGTGTCCTCAGCTTCCTCCTTCTCAGGGTGTCCTGATGCCACTGCACACCAGTCTGGGAGGATGAAGGGAGTCTGGAATGAGTGGGGTCTGCAGGATCCAGGTCAGGCTGCGAGTTAGTGGGAGTCTTGGGTAAGAGCGAGGCCTTCTCCAAAGATCTTACTATTACTGCTCTTTTAGACTAAGGCCTTCTCTGATGATCTTCAATGAAACAGCTTAGATTATCTCAGCTTGTTCTTCATTTATAGGGATGAACCAGGGCAATATATATATATTAACTTTGGAGAATGGGAAAAAAATTTCAGGGTGAATGAAACAATTGGCTAGAGTTTAAAGAACTGGGAATGCCTCATTTGCATAGAGAGGCATTATGCCTGGCACTTGTTAGGCAGGTTCTTATGGGGGTGGTGTTGAACTTATAGGTTTGCCAAGGACTACTTGACCTTCCCCTGTGTAGAGGATTGGGTGGGTCAGGCTCCTCAGACAAGGTCAGAGAATGGGGAAGCCATGAGAGAAAGGGAGTCCTCCATTTTGCCCAAAGCTCAGAAGAGGTACCGGTTATGATAGACTGTGACCTTAATAGGCAGGATTTCCCCACACCTACCCTTCAACTTAATGCCTATGGCTAATAATATACGCCAATCACTAATTCTCATTATGTCTGTTTTGTTTTTCAAGGGAAGAAGGATTTCTTTTGGTTCACAGACTAAGAAGGGATACAGTCCATTTGGGTAGAGGGCAAAGTATCTGGAGCATGAGGTGACCACTGTCACTGTGTCTGTAATGAGGATATGCAGCCCAAACTGTCCTCTTTCCATTTACTTTTCTGCTGTATGTGTCCTAGGTACTAAGGGATCCAGGACACAATACCCTGTATTACATTGTATTTCCATACCACTCATTCCTCATATCTGCCTATACTTCTGCCAGTTCTTTCTTTTCCTTCCCCTTTTTTCATGTATGAGCATTTGCATGGTTTTGCATGAGTGTAAGCATACACGTGTGTATGTGGATGCCCCAGGTTGATCTTCGGAGCCATCCTTTGTTCTGCCACTTTATTCCTTGAGATAGGCTTTCTCAAATAAACCCAGAGCTCACTGATATGGCTAGCCAGTTTGCTTTGGGAATTCCCTATTTCTGTTGAGATTACGGTTGGGCGTCCAACCCACCCTGCTTTTACCGAGGTTCTGGGCATCTGAACTCCAGTCCTCTCACTTACACTGAGCCATGTCCCAGACCCAGTTTTATTGTCCTGTCTTTAGAATTAGTGCTGCATTATACTCTCACTGCCCCAGTCAGAGCAGTTAAGTATGTGCCATCTTAGTTACAGTTTCCATCGTTGTGAACAGACACCACGAGGAAGGTAACTCTTATAAAGGACAGCATTTAATTGGGGCTGGCTTACAGGTTCAGACTGTTAGCATCAAGGCAGAAAGCATGATAGCATCCAGGCCAGACACGGAGCTGGAGAAGGAGCTGAGAGTTCTACATCTTGTTCCTAAGGCAAATAGGAGAAGACTGTCTTCCAGCTAGGAGGCGGCTCTCCAAGCCTACTCCCACAGTGTTACACTTCATCCCACCAGGCCACACCTCTCAACAGTGCCACTCCCCATGGGCCAAGCATATTCAAACCACCACTTGCGGCTACCTCTGTGATGACTGATAGAGGGTTGGGCTTCCTACTTCCCTCATCTTCTGCCTCTCTCGTATTGGTTGTGCTCACACGGGTGAGTGATCGCGTTCCTGATGAGCAGGACATGAATTAGTCTGGCTCCCTTCTCTACCCCTTTTCACTCAGGGTCTTGATGACGAATTGCGCATCTTAAGAGCTGTTTTAAACTGGCAATGTCTCAGAACCCATTGCTGAAAGGATGCCTCAGATGCTTCTGAGGAGGATTCTCTGATGGTGATCTACACCCGATCTTCCTTGCCATGTTGGCGCAAGAAAACAAAATTCTTCGTGCAATTTATGGTGTGACTTAGAACTACACCCTCTCAGTGTTACTCCTCTTTCCATACATACAGTTAATTTCCTTCTGTTCTGTGCGTTTCGTGACACTGTTGTGAATGGCCTGATATCAATGAATTCTGCCTTATAAACAGATAATTTTTCTTCTCTGTAATGCTTTTATGGCTTGCATGTTCCCAATAAGCTAAGGTCATTGAAGGTAGGAGAGTAGAACAATTAAATACAGAATGTCTGCTATTTAGTATCCATTTGGATTGGCAAATGATATAGGCCTTGACGGTTTTAGATTTATAGACACAATTATTAACAATAACTTGCTAATGATCTAGTTCCAGTAAAGTCAGTTTGCATTATATTTTTTTTCTTCAATCCAGATATGAAACTAAGTAGAAGGAAAACAAATTATTCTTAATCAGTGGTAGGTAATGTCATTTCCACATAACAGAGAGCTAGCAGGGTTGAGCCTGGACCCTGGATACAGCTGCCTCTTTGTGTTGTATGGAAGGAGACAAATACCAGGTGTACAAATGACAGGAGAATCATTAACAAACGCTCTGTTTTATAAAAGTAAGTCACTAGCACCTGACCCAGAGGGCTTAGCTAGAAGGCTGAACGGCAACTCTGGACGGGAAGCAGTGAAATGGTAAGAGATGGGTAGTTTATAAAGCAAAGTGTAAGAGGCTGGGAAACCCAGTGCAGAATAGGGCAGAGACCTCTCCAGCAGTGGTTCTCAAGACCATCCTAGTGCTGCGACCCTTTAGTACAGTCCTTGTGATGACCCTCAGCCATAAAGTTACTCTATTACTATTTCATTGCTGTAATTTTGCTACTGTTATAAATCGTAACCTAAATATCTGATATACAGGACCATCTTAGGTGACCATGAAAGAGTCACTCGACCCCTAAAGGGTCAGGAAGCCCTGCTCTACGGGGAAGGGGATAGCAGCTCCTTTAAGAAGACACAAGTGTTTGTCTGTTTCTATATTTATTGCTCTGGAGCAATATAGAAGGCGATCACAAATACTTCGGGAAGCTGCTAGTAACATCTTGAAGAATTCATTGTCTAAAAAGAATATCTTATTCTCTGCAGTTTTGTGTTTTCATCCTTGAGGGACTTAGTGGTGTCCCCTGGCACATCTCTGAAATGGCAGCCTGTTGCAGTTTTTCAAGTATGTAGAGTGATAACAAGGAAACTCATATGCTTGGCTGTTCAGAATCTATGTGCTTCATGTGTCTGTTTATTTGTACTCTGTGCATTCCAAAGAACATGCGCAAATAAAGTTAAGCATTGACATCATCTCTTCAGATATATATTTTAAGGTTTCTCTATTAGTTGTTGAAAAATCATGTCATGAAAATAAGTTGCCTATTTTAGACAGAATATTTGATTAACTCTGGTAGTATATCTATCAAACCTGATGGACAACACAGTGTTATCTGTAGTGTAGATAAAAGAGGGGAATAAAATTATTAGCAGATACACTGAAATCACTAGAACACAGTAAAATCAGAAAATTAAGCCAGTAGTATTTAAAGTTAAAAAGGATATTTTAATCAATTTTAAATTATTATGATTATTATGATTATGATGATGATGATTATTATTACTTGTGTGTTCTGACTGTAAGTGCCCTTGGTGATAAGAAGAAGGCATCAGATCCCATGGAGCTGGCATTATGATATTTGTGGGGCTGCAAAAGTCAGTGAACTCATTTGGGTCCTCACAGTTCAACCCCCTGCCTCAGCTCTCCATATTTAATTTTTTAAAAATTTGCTTTCAACTGCTGAGCCATGTCTCTCAGGCCTTTATTTTTAATTTCTACTTAGGGAAATACTAATGCATGATATGTTCCCTCTTTTAAGGACCAACTGTACTGAGGTAACTTTTACATATATTAAAATTCACCCATTGTTGTGAGGGACATAATTTCTTAAGTCAGCTAATTGAGTGATACAATGAATGCAAATGAGGCAAAGGATATTTTCATGTCCCCGAAAAGATCTATCAGAAATCCAGCTAAATCCACTCTATAATCCACTATTTGTCTTCAGAGATTTATTAATTATGCATAGAACTATACCTGATATGAAATTTGACATCTGACTTCTTTAATTGGCAAATTTGGTTTTGTTTTATTTTGTTTGAGTCAGGGTCCTTTATATGTCTCAGGCTGGCCTCAGACTCTCAGCCCTCTGTGTCCGTGCCCTGAATGCTGAAATTAAAGGCATGTAGTACCGCGACCAATGTACTGTGATATTTTTGAAGTGCATCTTTGTTGTATATTTTAAATCATAATTTAAAATTATTCATTTTACTGTCAATTTCAATTGTTGTTTGATTTTGCTTCGTCTGAGGCGAGGTCTCCCATAACCCAGCCTGACTTTGAACTCCCGTAGCCCAGCCTGACCTTGAACTCATCGTTCTTCTCTCTCTGCCTCTTCTGTGCTCTACTCAGCCCTGTGCCGTCAATCCTGGCCACAGAGGTGTTTTTAATTGTTATACTATGAATAGTAGACACTTATGTGTTTCAAGAAGGAAAACAGCTTCATTCTTTAAAATGAAATGTGAACAGTATAAAGTTTGTTTCTAGTTAAAATGGAAACCTTGCTATTTGTGACCAAAAATGTGTCAGATTCTTAGCAGATGTGTCTTCAAAAGAAAAAAAAAAAAGAGAAAAAGAAAAAAGAAAAAGAAACAAAGAACCCTAATTGTTTTTCTTGTACAAAGACTCAGATAGTTAAAGGCGAATGTCTGTTTTCACTTCTTGAGCATCCTTCCATTTTCACTAGAGAGTGCCATAGTACAGCGATCCCAAGGTCTCAATGGTTTACTCACAATGAACACTTACTTCTTGCTTGTGGCCCTGTTTACTGGGGCTGAACTGTGCTCTTCTGATAGGCCGTGAGTCTGCTCCACAAGTCCTCTTCATTTTGAGTCCATGCTAAGGAAAATGGCTGATAACTAGGACTTGCTGCTCTATTCTTAGAGGGAAAAGAACATGTACCCTGAATGGCAAAGGGCAATGGTTCTGGAATCTTCTGTTCAGATGCATCCTACTGTCCAAGGCAAGTCTCTGGTCAGACCTCCTGGCTGATTTTCCATTATCAAAAAGGTATTACAAATTGCCTGGCAATTAAAAAGTGGCATAGTCCCCTTGCAGGACGAATTCTGCTACCTTTGACCTTGGTCCTGTAGGAAAGTTTTAGGCAGCTAATCCACTGGGTCTCTCTGAAGAAAAAAAAATTGTAATAAAGTGTTAAATATTTTTAAAAAGGAAAAACTTTCCATGAGATAATACATCATGGAAGCACAATTGAGGTTAAGTGTAACTGCATTTCTTTTTACGATTAATTGCTTGTAACTGACAAATGTCCATATTCAGTCCCAGTCAGACCAGATGGAAGATAAAGCTACTGACACCTTCCTTTTGGATTTCAAGGGCCATTCATTCTGGAACTGTCCCTTCTCTCAAGGACCTACCACACAAAGATGTGAAAACCTAAAAGTGTGACTAACTCAGTACATTTTTCAACTGTTTTTTTTTTTTTTTGTTGTTGTTGTTGATTATTCTTTCATCAAAATCCATTATCCATTTCTCCTTCCCCTGTCTGTGCCTTCAGCATTTACCTCTTTCCTGCCTTGGGTTAGTTGATCACTTACTGTACTTCTCCTTCCTCAGGCTTTAACAGTGACTTGTGACTGTCTCCTTAGAGCCCTCCCCTTCCAAGCCAGTTTTACAATGTTCTTCCTTCCTGCTCTTTCACCCCCTTTTCCAGCAAGGCTCATGGTTCACTAGAACCTACTCCTTTTTTCATTGAAACTTACTTCTTCTTCCTCTTCTTCCTGTTCTCCTCCTCCTCCTCCTCCTCTTCCTCCTTCTCCTTCTTCTTCCTTTTGGCTTTATTTTGTTTTGGCATTTATAGACTGAATATGCCTAAGTGGTTGAGTTGTACCTCAAACTCACATGCCATCCTCCCACTTCAACTCTCCAAGGGCTAGGAATAAAGTTGCATGCAACCATATCTAATTAAAAAAAAAAAAAAAAAAAAAAAAAAGGTCACAAAGCTTTCCATTACCTCGCAGGCAAATGCTCTTGTTTTTCTAGAGTTTATTTACTGTTTATAAATGAACATATTACTTCCTTCCCACCTACCCAGCTAATATACAAGTTCCATGAGAGCGTAACCCCGCAGGCCTGACCCTTCTTGCATCTTGAGCCCAGTGCCAGACATATAATCACATAATGGGTTTTTGGTGAACATTCATTAAATGAAATAAAGCCATGATAGTTGATGCTTTATTTATTTACTTATTTATTTATTTGTAGTGACAATGGTCTTATGTTAGCTCTGTAAATTGTGGTATTCCAATACAACTTAAAATCTGAATGGCAGTGAAATCATACTTTACCTGCATTGGGTTTTTCAGGGAATTAAGCAAAAGAATACACACAAATATTTCTCCCACTTAGGGGGCCCA
This sequence comes from Mastomys coucha, assembly GCF_008632895.1. Lineage (NCBI taxonomy): Eukaryota > Metazoa > Chordata > Mammalia > Rodentia > Muridae > Mastomys > Mastomys coucha. Next base: position 65,598,263 of record NW_022196898.1, on the reverse strand, counting down.
GTATTCCCCATGCAGCTTAAGATGGCTGCTTTATCTTGTATAATCATCTATTTAGATTTGTAAGGAGACAGGCCAGGGATCATACAAGAATATTTCTGTCTTTCTGGAGGTTATGCCTGTTTTAAAGAGTGGATATTGTGACAATCTATTGATAGTCTAGGTGGAGATATGAACTATGGCTACTTAGTTCAGTATGGGATATGTAGCAAAACATTCCATGTACTCAGAGGAGGCTCTGGGGTGATGAAAATATTGGATGGAGTATACTTTTAAGTTGGAATAAGTAGAATATATATTTCTCAATTACTATTGAGAGATACCAGAAATCCATAAATATATTCTAAATGTTATACCTCGTGCATAATTCCTTTTTTTTTTTGAGGGAGATTTTAAATATTGAGTGTGTCTATTTGAATAGTCTGTTGACTTTTCTAGTATGTGATAAGCATATATTAAATCTTCCCAGAAATGATCTCTAAACCTGTGCTTTCTAGGCCCTTTGCCTGGAAATGTCTATCTAGCCACATCTTTGTTTAAGGGACTGGTTTTAGTTTATTATGTTGTAAGATCCATTTACCTATGACTTAAGCCCGTGGGCTGTGCTAAAAACAGTTCTACCTACACGTCCCAGGCAAGTGTGCAGCACTGTGTGTCTGTAGGAGTCATATTGCCAGCCTCTTTAGAAGTTCTAGCTAGAGTATTTTTCCTGGCTTGTTCTGTTTCCAGTTAGTCATCCCCATATCCACAATTGGAAAGTTGGCTGATGTTTCCTGTATGCCTACAATACCCCAGACTGGCTTTTAAACGGCTACTTTTTTAAAAGGCTTGTTATCCTGTGCTGTCTTGGCATTTCTGGTGAAAATATCTTTGAAACAATAAAGCGGTGTCTGTTTCTGAGGCACACATGTGGATGCAAGTCATTCAAAAAAAAAATTCCTCATTTGTGTTGGTAAATTTCATGAGAATACCATAAAGAAAACTAGTAGACAATTTTACCTTCATCATGACTATACCTTTATTGTACTTAAATGTACCATTTTTAACTTTTAGGATGAGTTTTGTGCTAAGGATATAGCTACGTGGCTGAGCACTTGTCTAAAATAAGGCCTTGGGTTTGATCTCTTCACTACAAAAAGTAAAAAAATAAATATGAACCTAATCCAACATTCCATTGCATTTGAAACATACACAGTTTACATATCAGGTAGCTGTCTATAGTGTTTATAACATAAACAGGGGTAGATATGGTTGAACTTTTTTTTTCTAAGTAAAGTTTTATTAGAGCATAATTTCACATGGTCATTTATGTACTGTCTGTAACCAATTTCACATTATAATGGCCAAGTAGAAAATTTTAAATAGAGTACAGATAGCTTAAGAATCTCCAAATATTTATTTACTTTTTGGTCTGTTGGGGACACAGATAATGCATATAACACCTTCAAACAGACATTGCACACATCACATTTATTATTTATTTATTATCTTCTCCTCACTGCCCCTCCATGAGTCAAGGTAAAATATGACTTTTCTGAGCGTTTGCATCTGAAAAACTGAAGGTCAGAAAAGCCAAGTAACTTGATCAAGTTCACAACTCTGGTAGAAACTTGAGTTGAGGTTAGCCTTTCTCTGAGCGGACAATTTTTTTCTTTTAATATCCTATGTTAGCTTTTTTGTGTCGCTATAATACTTGAGATTGGCCAATTTGTAAAGAAATAAATCATTGATATAGAAGCTGGCTATTCCAAGATCAGAACACCTCATCTAGCGAGGGCGTCTTGCTACTTCAGTTCATGAGGGAGATGGAAGGACAGAGTTGGCGTGTGATAGCCAAATGCAGGAGGCAGAGTTGAGTCTCACCTGTCACCCTGCTCTCCAGAGAACCTAGTAGCCATGGAGTAGCCCTGTGAGAACAGAAAATCTCTCGATAGGGCAGTGTGTGGAATAGTGAGCTGGCTCAATGGATTATAGACCCTGCTGATGAAGTCTAATGACTTAGCTCAACCCCAGAGCCCATAGAGGTCAGAGAGAACCAACCCCTAAAAGTTGTTTCTTGACCTCCACCCGTGGGCTGTGGTGTGTGGCCCCACACCACAACTCTTTTTAACAACATTGTTAAAAGTGTAGGTATGTTCATGGCTATTGTGTGGTCCCAGGTCATATAGGACCTTTCTCAAAGACTGCAAAAGAGAAATTAAAGTTCAAAAACTCAGGATCTCACTGCTTTTCATTATTATTACACTGCTAATTAAATCTCTGCATGAGCTTGGGTAGAGACAAGGCATGCTGTAATTATATAGCATGCCCCCCCATCACCGCCCCCAGGAGGGAAAATTGTGTCAAGTAAAAATTATGCAAAATTCTGTCTTTGTTCAGATTATTACTGTAGTGTACAAAGCCCAAGGAAATGCAGCCATAGCCAAGGCAGCACTGTTAAGAAATTAACAGATAAAAGAAACCGAAGAATGGATAAATGAAATGTGGTATATCATACGAGGATATATACCCTATGGAGAAATGGTGTGCGCTACACTATAGAGAACGATGGTGGTGGCATTTCCTCTGATCACGTCTCTGGCGCTCTTCTCGGGGCCTGTCTCATTTATTTTTATTATTATTATTCAGGCAGATTGGAAGGATTTGTAAATCAAAACACAGCTGGCAAGCCTAAATTTAGATCTATCAAGATGAGTGTCCTTCTTTACAACGGCTTCTTCAAGTCCCGGCTTCTCAAACTCCTTCCACTTGATGTTGCATGGTTGTTTAAAAAAAAAACAAACAAACCAGATGTCTCTTGGTGTTCATGTTTCTTGTGCCTCAGCATTTTCGCTCGCATGGCCCTTTCATGCCAGTATTCTGATTTATCACACTTCTCACATTGATTTCTCTTCCCTTTCTACTTGTAAAAAGAAAATCGTTGCTTGGGCACAGATGGCGGATGCGATTTAGCATTATCAAAGTATTCATGTTATATTCATGAACTATCCAGAGTAGCTTGTTAGGCAGGGATATTAAGGAAGGACACCTCTCCCCGCCAACCGAGAGGTCACGTCTCACCTTGGAATGTATTTCTCTTGGTTTTTATCATCTGAATATTCAATTACTGACAAGCTCTCCTCGATTTTAAATTTCAGTTGTAGGTTTCATTTATTTCACTTGTAGAGTTTAGAAACTTGGAGGAGACAGAGGCCTGTCCTGGGAACCCAACCAGAGATGGGGATTAACCTATGAAAAAATTAAAAAAAAAAAATACAGAGCAAGCAACTTCATCGTGCATCTTCCTTCCACCTTTGCCTCCATCCTCCAGGGTTTACTATGTACAAAGGTAAAAGTGGAAACATAGTATTAGTTTGTTAGCCTGCTATAACAAATAATCAATAGACTGGGCAGGCTGACAACAAATAATGGTGTTTGTTCCCAGAGATGGAGGCCAGTAAGTGAAGAGCCTACCCCATGCTTCTTATCTGGGCTTTTTTTATAGCTATCTTTGCATTTCTTCTTTTTCTTTTCTTTTCTTTTTTCTTTTTCCTATCTGCCTTTCCCCATTTTACAAAATACCTTTTACAAGAATACCAGTTATATTAAATTGGGTGTCACTTGAATGAACTAATGATTTATTTTTCCTATTGTACTTGTGTGTGGGGTGTTGTATGTATGAAGGGGTAGGGCATAGTGTAGGCATGGAAGGGGGTATGGGTTCCCATGGAAACCAGAGGTTTTGGATTTCACTGGAGCTAGAGTTACAGGCAGTTGTGAACTACCTAATGTGGGTACTGGCATCTGGACTCAAATCTACAGGATCAGCGAAGGAGCTTGAGGCCAAATGAACACATTTAAACAGGTCTATAAATGCCTTGTCAAGGGCAGAGGGATAGCTCAGTTGTTAATGTGCATGGATTTCAGTTTGAGTCCACTAAACAAACAAACCAAAACAAATAAAGAAAACCCAACCAACCACCACCAACAACAACCAAACCAAACCAAACAAACTATAACCAAAACCGAAACCAAAACCGAAACCAAAAGAAACAAAAATCCAGGCTTGGTTACATTCGTAGAGCTAGGGAGATTGAGACAGGTAGGTAGATATCTAGGCCCCAGCACTTTCTGTTCAGCCACCCCTTCCTTGGAGACTTCTGAGACAAAGGGAGATGCTGTCTAAAAGGAGGTAGACAGCTCCCAAGGAATGGTAACCTATTCTCCTCTGCTCTCTACATAGTCACACCCTCAAACATATCGGCAACCCCACATAAGTGCATCCACGCACACATGAGCATGCATGAACACACAGAGGCACACAAAGACCCTCATTCAAAGGTACTAGGCGGCATGCCTTCTACATAGAAGTTCAGAGAATTTGGGGGTTTAGGTTGGAGGGTACCACTGAACTGAGAGCAGAAAACAGTTATTGAACCAAGAATAACAGCAGGAAAACCTGCATTTTATTTGTAGATGATTTTGCCTCTCATGACATCGATTTCAGAAGTCACTTGAATGTTTAACAGTGGACTGTTGCTTTAAAGATAGAACACAATGAATTTCTGCAATGTATTTGGCTTTCTTCTTTGTTATATATTCAGATCTTAGTTTTCTTGCTCTTGTGTATGTGTTTTCATTGAATTGGCAGTGAAAAGAGTATTAAATATAATTCAAGTAGAGACTTGTTACACAGATCATTTCCCTTCTGTTAACATGTCTGGGGGAAAGAAATCAAAAAGATATTTTTTCAGTGCTTAAGGGATTAAGGTAGTCTTGAAAAACTATAGGTTTCCAAGCTGTGAGACAAGGAAGGGGGAAGGGGAAGGGGAGAGAGATGATGGAGATGAGTCCTTTGTTAGAGAAAAACGTGTTAAGGTTCATTTTTCAAATCCATCAACCACAAAAGGTTAAATGGCTTAATTGCTTCTGTTTATCACATTTCCCTCAGTTATTTATATCAAGTTACATTTTTTAAGTAATGTCACCATATTTTCTTTCCTCTTTGTGGGAGAGAACAAATCTAAACCATGTTGGATAGTTGGTTTTATTGAGATTTTAAGAGTGTTTTTTGAGGGGATTCATGGTAATTTAAATCCCTCTACTGAAATCATCCATGCTGCTAAATATTCAGCCTGTAATTTTCTTCCTTAGCTGGATATGGCAGCATATTTTTATGACACTACACTGCATGCCTCAGAATTGTGAGCCTTCATAAGCCAGCCCAGATCCTTCCCACTCTACAAAAGGCTGCATTTGAAGCAGAAAAACTGGAACACAAAATTACTTAGTAGGTAAAAGAAGTGGGCTGTGGTGAGCAGAGCGGGTGGGCACAAGGAAAGCTGGAGTACAGGATTGCACGCAGTGTCAGGGAAATCTTGAGGACATTTGCCTACCAAATTAAAACTCCTCAGTTTAGAAAATTACTGTTTACATGGGATGCTTTGTGAGCAAAACTTTTTGTACATGCTGGTGGAATGTTGGCTTGGAAGCTCTGAATTCTGTTCATGGCTTCTTAGGGGTCCTGTTGCGTAGCATCCCGTATTTTTATTTTGGACAATTCTCTTTTTGTCATTATTGTGAACTTTAAAATAATCTATTTAGTCATCTAACATTGATGAGCTGAAGAAAAAAAAAAAACAACACAAAATAAACTGTATTTCAGTCTCCTGTCAGATGGACCTGGGCACTTTCTTAACTTACTGTCATGTTTCTTACTGCTTTTGAGCATTAGCATGTACCAGGTTGACTGCAGCAGTTTTAATATAATTTTCCTATTCTAACACCAAATACAATGATTTTTTTAAAAAAAAAATATTTGGAAAACATAGAAAGTCACATAGAGAAAAATATAAACCAAGAACAGCATCTTTGTTAGGGAAGAACAAATTTTTTTTTTTTTTGATATTTTCTTTATTTACATGTAACTTTCTCCATTCCCGGTTTCCCCTCCAAAAAACAAACAAACAAACAAAAACAAATCCCTGTTGCCTCCCACCTCCCCATGCCTGTCACCCCGCCCTCTCCTACTTTCTGGCCCTGGCATTCCCCTACACTGGGGCACAGAACCTTCACAAGGCCGAGGCCCTCTCCTCCTATTGCTGATCGAACCTGCAATCCTCTACTATACACATGCTGCCAGAACAATCAGACCCCTCCATGTGCAGTCCTTGGTTGGTGGTTGAGACCCTGGGAGCTCTGAGGGTACAACTTAGTTCATATTGTTGTTAGTCCTAAGGGGCTGCAAACCCCTCAGCTCCATTGGTCCTTTCTCTAACTCCTTCACTGGGGACCCTGTATTCAGTTCGATGGATGGCTGTGAGCCTCTACATCTGTGTTAGTCAGGTACTGTCAGAACCTCTTAGGAGATAGCTATATTTAGACTGTCTTGCCCTTCCTTCAGTCCCTGCTCTCTGCAGCTCCTTCCATGGGTATTTGGTTCCCCCTTTTAAGAAGGAATGAAATGTCCACCTTTTGGTCTTCTTTATTCTTGAGTTCCTTGTGTAATGTGGGTTGTTGGGAAGAACAAATTTTAAGGATCCATTTCTTTCTGTATGAAAGCACGAAGGATTCGATGGATCTTAGCGGACTGGGATGGCCTGAGACTTCTCACCATCTGAGATACCTTTCCTGTCTGGTTGATAAGTTAGCTCTTCGTTTCTGTCTTTTTCTTCCCTCCTTTGTTCCATTTCCCTTTCCTTGATCAAGCATATAGTAAACGCTGGCATTTAGTTGGACACAGATTTTATTAACTCTTTTTTTTAGCAACACCATGGAATTTTTCTGACTATTACATTGGGCTGGAGAGAGGGCTCAGGAGTTATGTGTGTTTATTGCTCCTACAGAAGATCTTAGTTACAGTTCCGAATACCCATGTGGCATGGTACACAGCCACCTGTTACTACAGCTCTGGGGGATCTGACAGCTTGTGCAGGCCCTTGCACACAGGAGCACGTGCGCAAACACACACACACACACACACACTATATATATATATATGTATATATATATATATATTATATATATATAATAAAAATAAATTAAAAGAAAAATAGATGTTGAAAACATACAGAGCATTCCTTTGGATCACTTCATTATATTCTGTCATCAAGGTACAGTTTATTTTATCCTATCATAGAGGTGAAAATTATCTAATTATCTACCTAATTAAACTCTGGTTTCAGGGAATTTCATGTTTCTTTGTTTTTGCGTGTCTGATTAAGCATCACATTTGCCCTTTACTACCTGGCTAAACCATGCCTGGCAGGTGTGGTACCCTGGCAGGGCCACTCTGCTTCTGGGACGGTGTTTTGTTTTATTTTATTTTGTATTTTCTACGTCCTCACAGGTAGAAAGCCGAAAGAGGAAAAATGGTTAGTTATTGCCCTTCCCGCCAGTCTCATGATAGGGTTGTCACAGCTAAGAATTTACCTTCGTAACTCAATCCTGTTTCTTAATACCATTGCATTAAGGAGTAAGGTTCAACTTGTATTTTAGAGATAACTTGTATTGAATATTTGAGAATGGAAATATTCAAAGCAAAGGAATTGTTGAAAGTTTATGACTTTTTTCATCATTATTAAAGTAGAATTTATGAGTAAGCATGAAAACAAATGTTTAGTATGCATATAGAAATATTTACCAAGCATATCCAACTATAAGTCCAGAAGTGTTTTTTGGTTTTGCTATATTTTATTAATATTAGTGACATCTCAAAAAGTGAGAATTGTTATTGCTTCTTCTGAAGTCATTTTTTGTATGAGTGTGTAGGTTATATGTTTTTGTGCATATATATATATATAATTTACATATATGTCTGTGAGAAAGAGTGTGCATTATATGTGTGTGTGTACTTTCACATGGAGGTCAGAGGTCAGTGCTTCATTGAACTTGGAATCAGTCTATTCACATAGGATGGCTGGCCAGTAAGCCCAGAGAATCAATCGTGTCTGTGCTACACCCCTGGTCATGAGATTATAGATATGTGCCAGCATAGCGGTTCTGCTGTGGTTCCTGGGCATCTGAACTCGCATCCTCATGCTGTACAGCAAACCCCTTCCCAACGGAGCAATCTCCCCAGCGTCTGATATTAACTTTATAAGTGCTTTGCTCCCTAGGATGCCTCACTGATGGACATGAACTCATTTAGCCCTATGATGCCAACATCTCCTTTGTCGATGATAAACCAAATCAAGTTTGAAGATGGACCAGATTTAAAGGATCTCTTCATCACAGTTGACGCCCCTGAGAGCCATGTCACGACAATTGAAACTTTCATCACTTACAGGATCATAACCAAGGTAACTTCGGAGTGAGCAGAATGCCAAGTGTTCTTTGAGCTCCTGGAAACACTTCTTGGTCATATGGTACTCTGTTGCAGAATCTTGTCCATTGACTTTTTTATTAAAGCCGTCTGGGGTGGGAGATATCATCTGACATACCTTTGCTTGGTTCCTATGAAATTTGATGTTTGAATTGACTTTATAATGTGACCTTCTCAGTTGAACAGCTAAGAATAAGAAGATTTAAGTTTTTAATCATAAAAATGATAACTAGCCTGGTGTGACGAGCCCTGCTTTATATCCTAGCACTTGGAGGCTCAGTCAGACAAAGCTCTAGTTTAAGGCCACCCTGGCAGAGTTTAAGGTGAGCCTGGGCTTCATAAGGCACTATCTCAAAAGGAACACTCCAAATAAGTAAATAGTTATATTTATTCCTTTGGAAAAGAAGAGTCCTGTGTTCCTAATACAGAGAGAAAAATCACTAAAAGCAGGACACAGCAACATTTAATAGTGATAGTTTTTCTGAGGATTGCAAACTGTAATACTGTTTGTTTTTCAGATGGAAGCAAACCGCCACCATAGCATGTGGGTGGAATACTTGTTCAAGGATACCAGAGAAACTGATGTGGAAACCAAGTTTCTCATTCTTTACACAGAAAAAGCTGTCAGACAAAACAAAACTAAATACACTTTGTTTCATTAAGTCCATTTTATTTTATTTTATTTTTTCGAGACAGAGTTTCTCTGTGTAACCGTGGCTGTCCTGGAACTCACTGTGTAGACCAGGTTGGCCTCTCAACTCAGAAATCCGCCTGCCTCTGCCTCCCAAGTGCTGGGATTAAAGGTGTGCGCCACCACCGCCCGGCTGCAAGTTAAATTCTTTTGGGGGAAGGTTCACCCATCCCAGCCAGCAGTGGCTCTCTGTTGCTAAAGAGCACCTCTTCATTTGAGAGCGTTCTGGACTGTGCCTCTGCAATCTCATCTCTCAGCACAGTTGCCACACTATGGCCCTGTGTTGTTCCCTCTGCTCCGGTAGAGCTGTTTCTACGCTCTGAGTATTATAGGTACCTCTTGGTCTCATGAATCCTAATATGCATTTCCATCTGTTTGACATCTCCATCTCCTAAGATGGAAGGAGTGCTGTTCATTTTTCAAAACTCCAGGTAATAGCTGCCTAAGAAGGCTGTTCTAGCTGCTCAGTGCCTCCCAGGTTCCTCTGTCCTTTCAAAGGAACCCTTAAGGAATATAACGTAACAATTTGTTACAGAAACTGAAAATGTATCCTCAGTTCTAAGCCACATAGTCCTTAGAGCTCAAAAAGAAAAAAAAACAAAACAAAACAAAAAATAGACATTTTTAGTAGATGCTAGCTGGTTCTGTAACTCAGAGCTAGCCTTGCTCTGAGAATCGACTCAAGTGAAGCAATCAATGTAAAACAGTTAGCCATGTGTAGTAGGCTGTCAGTAACTGCCATCTACCCAATAGTCAGTAGAAAAGTGCATGTGGATTGGATTTGTATTTATGTTCAGGGAGTCTGAGCTTCTTAAGGAAGGGTTATGTGTGTGTGTGTGTGTGTGTGTGTGTGTGTGTGTGTGTGTGTGTATTTTATTTTTCTGTGCAGTCGTGGTTTGTCTGCATACATGTCTGTGGGAGGGTGTTGGATCCTGGGGTGGCAGACAGTTGTGAGCTGCTTTACAGGTGCTAAGAATTGAACCCGGATCCTCTGGAAGAAGTTAATATGCTCTTAACTCCTGAGCCATCTCTCTGACCCCTTGAGGAAGGTTTTCTAATCCCAAAGACAATTCTTGGGATCTACTTAATTAAAATCTAATGATTTTCTTGAATGAGTGAGTGAAGTCTTTGTATTTTTATGGTATCGAGAGGGGTTTCGGCAAGAGAGCATGGAGTTGAGTAGAGATTTCCTTCCTTGCTATGTGTCTTGGGCATTTTAACCAACTTCTTTTTTTTTAAAATCAGTTTTTATTTTTTTAATTTTTAAATAAGGTGACAACAGTCACTTTGAAGACGTTTGTAGAAACTTGAATAGATTAATATAAGAATACTGCCCAGAGCAGACCCAAGGCTTGAGCATGTCCTCTCTTAAGACTGCCCGTCTTCACTGGATCTCTGAAACAGTTATTTCCCCATCATTTGCACTCCTCAGAGATACTGCTTTTTTGAAATGCCCATGAGATCTGATTCTGATCAATGACATACAGTGAATTATCCATATTGATATCATATTTTAATCTACTTCATTTATGTTAATTTAAGGTGGGTAGGCATGAGTGTGTGCGCGCCTGTTGCCACTGCATGTGTGGACGTTAGAGGACAACTTGAGGTCGTGATCCTTTCCTTCGTCCGTGTGAGTCCTGGGATTGAACTCGGGTTCTGTGAGTTGGTGGCAGGTGTCTTTCCCTGCTGAGGAGTCTTGCTATCTCCCTCCATCCTAGTTAAATGGGCTGCTTTTATAGGAGTAATTATAACGGTGACATTAGATTATCTGATCCAGATGGCGTCCATGGTGGGGACTCTGGGTGCACGCTGTTTGAACCACTGTTTACACTGATGAATGACAATGACATTGGAATGTATTTTACCAGCTGACATCAGTGGTGACTACACTGAGTGGTAATGCTTTAAACACATTCTACATACCTGAAAACAATTCAAGAATTTACACATTCTTACTCGTTCTCATTTTCTTCCATTGTAAAATGAGACTGAAGACGTTTGCAAGAGTTGTACAACATAGTCATCAGCAGAACTGGACGTAAGCATAAACCAGTTCCTTCTGTACGGCTTTTCCCATTCCATGTTTACCTGTCTGTGTATGGATGTGAAAGCATAAACCATTTCCTTCCGTACGGCTTTTCCCATTCCATGTTTACCTGTCTGCATATGGATGTGACAAGCTTGTATTTCACATTATAATAAACTAAGTGCCCTTTTCCACTTTCTATTACTTTTATCCTAGTATATAAACTGTACATATATGCAATAAATATACATTACATATATAAATATATAAACATCTATTAGATGAAGGTTGTATTATCAAAATTATTTGTTGTTTGCTTATTATCACTCATGCAAGAATTTATTCTATAACATTTTTTTTTTTTTTTTTTGGAATGCTAGTGTTGTTGAGATTCTTATGTACCTAAGACTCTATCTCTGGTCAGGCCACACTTGATGGCCAGAGATTTCTGCTTTCAAAATTTAGATGGTGATGGAGAATACAATGATGTACATTACTGAATACTTGTTTACTTTTACATCATATGAAGAAAGACACAAACATGTCAAAAACATTGGACATGTATGGATGGCTTCTCTGAGAAAGCTTTGCTTGATTTTATACAGAATCTCTAGCCCACGCTGGCTGTGAAATCCCTAGCCAGCTAGGATGAGTTGAACGTAAGAGCCTCTTGTCTGCACTTCCTAAGTGCTGCGATGGCTTGTGTGCCCAAGCCTACCTCGTCTGTGCAGTGCTGAGTATCATTTCTCATGCAAGCTAGACATGAATTGAAACCTAGCCTCAGCTCCGGCTTCAGTTTTATAATATTGCCACTCATGCTTACTGAGGTCTATGAAGATATAGACAAACCAATAACTGTACACACCAGTAACCTGGGCTTGTGATCATTTAACAGTAATCCAGCTATATAAGAATGAGCCCCAGGACTCCCACATTCAAAACATTTGTTTCAAATCGATCATCAATAGGAGGAGAGGACCTTGGCCCTGTGAAGGTTCTATGCCCCAGTGTAGGGGAA
>NW_022196898.1:65572672-65585850 GCF_008632895.1 Mastomys coucha | reverse complement strand
AAAAAAAAAAAAAAAAACATTTGTTTCGTGAGCAAAGGACCCTTTATTCTTGAGACTGACATTCTTATTTTTTTTAACATACTTTACATACTTCTCATTGCCCTCCTCCTATTCACTCCCTCCTACAGCCCTCCCCTTGTCTTCCCTCTCCTTCTCTGAGAGAGTGTCCCCTCCCTGGTATCCCTCTACCCTGGCAAATCATGTCTCTGGGTCTAGGTGCATCCTCTCCCACTGAAGCCAGACAAGGCAGCCCAGGGAGAAGAACATATCCCACAGATAGACAACACCTTTTGGGATAGCACCCGCTCCAGTTGTTCAGGACCCACACGAAGATCAAGCTGCACATCTGCTACATGTGTGTGGGGAAGCCTAGGTCCAGCCTGTGTATGCTCTTTGGTTGGTGGTTCAGTCTCTAAGAGCCCCAAGGGTCCAGATTAGTTGACTCTGTTGGTCTTCCTGTGGAGTTTCTATCCCTCTCGGGGCCCAAAATCCTTCCCTCAACTCTTCCCTAACATTCTGAGGTGATTGCTTGGACAAACTGCTTTATCCTTTGGGCACATAGATATCGCTTTCCTTTAGGGATTGTGGAAGATAAACCTAAGAGATTTAACTGTGGTCTTTCCTCCCATAATATCATCGTGAAGGATACAAATGTCGGATAGTATGCAGGCAGTAGCTGTTGTCCTCCACTGATGAACTGATTACTAAGATAAGCTTAGCGTACCTGCATTTGTTGAGCAAATGCATATGTAACATTGCTCCCATAGACACTTGCATTCCACTTATAAGCATTATTGATACTTGAAGCACACTCTTTAGAACACATGTTCTTTTTTGTCGGAATCTGTCATCAAACCCAGTTCATCTTGTGGCTCTGAGTGATCAAATATGACTGCTCTAGGTGGGATGATGATTCTAAAGTCTACTGTAGGGAAATTAGTCATCCTCTAAGCTTAGGTGACTATATGAGCTTTGCTATTTATATCCCACACAGGAGGAGTATAAGGTCTTGAAGCAGAAAGAAATAGAATATCCTCCTTTGATTTGAACTCATTTTCTATTTTCTTCAATTGTTGTAATATGCCATAAAATTCCTTTAAGGAAGTGACAGAGTGAAGAGGACAGAATTAACTAATTCTTTGATACGGTTTGCCATCTTCCTGCTGGAATTTTTAACAGATTGCTTTGTGTTTACTAAGGACTTGGAAGTGGCTGAGAACATATACAGCCGAATCCCGTTCTCACTGGCCATTGCTCGAATGCTTTTATTGGTATTAATGGTCACACCAGTTTATTGCCTTGGAAGTGGCTCAAGAGCCTGTTCATAGTGCCTGGTGCTCAGTCAGACAGAGAGCGACTAATTGCTGATTTGTGTGTGTATATGCAAGTATGATGTGTATGCATACATACATCCACATATCAGTCAGTGTGTACATATATTGTTAAACATGTTTTTACTGCTTGTAGATCTTCTGTTCTTACTGTTTCCATATCATTTATCATTTTGCAAAAGAACTACATTTTTGAAGTGTTTTGTGAACATTTAGATTCCTAGGCTGCTAAATCTGATGGATCCTCACCTTTTCCAACTGCAAAGAGATCGTTTACTAAGATATACTGTATGATATTGTAAATATCAACTTTTAAGGATGGTGTAATTTCACAAGCTTCATAACAATTTGTAAACCATTAAAGCTATACCCTGTGACATAAACTGCTTAATTTTCAAGTGGTTTGCCTGTGTAGGTAGTTGTTATTTTCTGTGATGGGAGATATGTTTGCAATATTTTTTATTTTATTCCATCTTTCCTCCTGAAGAAAAATCTCAACCTAAATATTACAGTATATAATTTTTAGTATGCAAAAATGCAGTTAAGTGGGGCATCAGTATAAGTGGTTATTTTCTCGTGAGATGCCAAGTATGAATTAGACAAGTGCTACTTTTATTTTGGCCTGAGGTTTAAGCAGTAGCTGTGAGGTTGATATTGAACCTGTGTCCTTGACACATGAGTTGGCACAGATTTTTGGTTTGCTAGGATGAGAGGACTTAATATATTTACTAAAATTTTAAGAGCGTAAGCATGGAGCTCAAAAAAAAAAAAAACTCCCTTGAGAAATAACAGGAATAAAATCTTTTCACATTAAATATCCATTAATTACATTCTTTTGGAAAAAGTGGCAAAATCACTCTGAGAAAAAAAAAACCTTAGAATTTTTACATACCAACAGCAGATTTTAGTGAAAGCAGTTCTCTTGAACACATTCCAAGAAAACAGTCTTCTCGGTTATATTCAGGTTATTTTCCAGATTTTAAAAATAGAACTTTCCTCAAATTCTGAATTCTAATCATGTCAAGAAAAGAAGAATGTTTGAAACCTACATTCAGAGCATACTTTCTAAGCGAGAAAGCCACGCCAGAGTAATAGTAGTCAAAAGCCTGTGGGAGCCAGATGGCTGTTGGAAGACAGATTTTTCAGTTTCGACTTCAGATTTAAGCATGGTGTTTGCTTTCTTTGTGGAAAAAACCGGAAAGTTCGCTTAATTTCATCTGCTGCATGAATAGATGACTGGAAAAAGAAAATACAGGCTGACAAACACTGAATAATTAAGATTCAAGTTTTCTTAGGGACCTATTTTTTTTTTTTTATAATTTCTAAAATAGAATGAAGCAAATGTCTTCTGTCTTCTACTGTACGGGCTGTTATGTTTTTCTGCTTCCCTCAGACATCTCGTGGGGAGTTTGATTCCAGTGAATTCGAAGTCAGACGACGTTATCAAGATTTCCTTTGGTTGAAGGGTAAACTCGAGGAAGCACACCCCACTCTCATTATTCCTGTGAGTTTATAAGGGTTTGTGAATCTTGTTGCTTATAATATAGCCACTGTGTTTTCTTGAGCACTTTAGAGTGTCTAAAGCATAATACCAAACATAATACCTTTAAATCCAATAAATTTTACTTATCTTAGGAACATTTACTCCTAAACTCTTTGATTTAACTGTAGTTTTTTTTAAGTATTATAATATGGATATAACACTTATTTATTTATTGTGGAGGTAGCCTAGGGATGCAGTCATGTATAGAGAGTCTCAGACTACTGGAGGGAGGGGTAGTTCTCCTTCCACCATGTGTATGCCCAGAGATTGAGCTCAGGTCATCAACCTGATCAACAGGAGAGTCATATTCCCAGCCTGTACTATGGATTTTTCATAAACTTATTCTTATAAAAAATGATGAGGTGTTCAACTGGTCTTCAGAATTCTTGGCAACCTGATGTGCCATGCTATAGGCAAGATTTTAGTTTTCTGGTTCATTTTTGTTTTAATTTAATTGTTATTTGTGTTTGAGCATACTCATGTATGCAGGGCAGAGTACAACTTGTAGGATTCATTTCTCTCCTTCCATCCTGTGGATTCTGGAGATCAAACTCAGGTTGTCAGACTTGAGATCATGTGTCTTTATGTGCTGGGCCGTCTCATTGACCTTCAGATAGATGTGTTTTAAATAAATATTTTCTTTTTAAATTGGCACAGAGAGCAACAGGGTTCCTAAGAGCATTTGCATACATACTTGGTGGTTCCCTGCCACTCCTCTGTGACCTCAGCCTCCATACTTCTTGATTCTGTCTCTGTCTCTCAGCTCCATCTTCCATTCTCCACTCTCAATCCACTGCCATGGACACATGTTCTCACATAGTTGTTGCTTTTGTTTTTGGTCTCAGCCATTGCCAGAAAAGTTTATCGTGAAAGGCATGGTGGAACGTTTCAATGATGACTTCATTGAGACCCGCAGGAAGGCACTGCACAAGTTTCTGAACAGGATTGCTGACCACCCAACTTTAACATTTAATGAGGATTTCAAGGTTTTCCTCACTGCACAAGCCGAGGTAAGTGGTTCTATTTTATATTCATAAAATATAAATTTTAGTACCCATGTATTCCTCAGACTGCATGTTCTCTCTTTCTCACCTTTACAAATTAGGCAATGGTGTCCTGGAAGTGTTCAAGTGAATTGTTTTAGAAAATATTGGAGAAATGTTGGTAAATATTTTAGGTATAACCCTGATGCACCAAATCAACATGTTAATCATCAATAAGCAAGATGGAAATCTGTTGTCTTTTTCACATACACATATTCTTATTTCTGTTAATTTTTATTCAATCAGGGATGCTGTTTGCATATGTAATCAACATTGGTCAAGCATGAATATTTTGTTCTGTGTGTATAATGTTTACGGGTGTTTGCATGTGTATGTGTGTGTGTTTGTGGTACATGAGTGTGTGTGTGCCCACTCTTGTGTCAACACATGCATGCCAGAGCACTTAAGTGAAAGTCAGAAGACCCAAAGGGGTTGTGGAATGACCCTTTAACAGGGATCATATATCATAAATCCAGCATATCAAACATTTACATTGTAATTTATAACAATAGCAAAATTACAGTTATACAATAGCAACAAAAGTAATTTTATGGCTGGTAGGGGTCATCACAACATGAAAAACTGTATTAAAGGGTCGCAGCATTGCAGAGGTTGGAAACTACTGATCTCTAACCTTCGAAGCTCGTTCCCGGGGGATAGTATATGCTTTCCACTCAGAACACGTGAAAGCAGAGACTACGACAACAGCTTCCCAGAGACAGTTTGTACTGCAAGTGATGAGGTATGCTTTCTGAGGGAAGTCAGGGGCACTCATGGATGGAAGGGTCGTCTCGTTGGTGAGGGTTACTCTTTGGTTACAAATGTGTTTTCATAAGAGCTTTTGGAAAGAAAACCTGTGGGAAGACAGACAACATCTTATTCCATGTTTGTGTAAATGATATATTGCTTATAAATCTGCAAATCAGGAATTATCTTTATTCACAGATTATATATCTCTTTCCTATGAGTTTTGCTCTCTAACATTTAGTTAATCGCAGACAAGCCCATGTTTTCAGAAATGCTGTGGTGCCCCCTCAGAACCTAGTGAGGTCTGATTTGTGTTTTGTTGTTTGCTTAAGCACACTGTATTTCTCAAGGGATGATTTTCATGGCTGTATATCTGTTTTTTTTTCTTTTTTTTTTTCTAATTTGTAGCTGTCTCTCCCATATTAACTCTGAAATAACTAAGCGCATGTCTTCCTCAAGAGTTTTCTCTGCAGACAGCCAGTCAGTGGAGGTGGTGTCCTAGTTTACCCACTCCAGTGGCTCGAGAGCTGTGCTCAGAGAGTCTGGTTATAAACTAGAACAAGAACATGATGGAAGCAGAGTGTGTCCTGTACAGAGCAGAGTGCATCGTGTGCAGCAGTGGAACCTCTCAAATGAGCTTGCTGTGATCCCCGCCTCCCTGTTGCTTACATTGCTCAAGGACCTCGAACAAGTTATTCTCCCGACCATTGCCCCCATTTTCCTTTGTAAAGTAAGGAAAATAGTAGAAGCCGTCATGGGTTTATTGTCAGTTGTGTGTGTAAGACTGCACTGCATGTGTAGTTACAGGAACACACCAAACTGTCAGTAAATGTCACCTAGTATACTTGAAGAATTAATTAAGGTTTCTTCTCTATTCAGTAGTAATGTGGGTCCTAAGAAATCTTCTCTAGGTCATTTGTCTATGTAATCTCTTTTCTAAAATGTAGATTGGGAACTGGACAGATGACTCAGTGGTTAAGACCACTTGACACTCTTACAGAGGACCTGAGTTCAGTTCACAACTGTCTTTAACTTTGGTTTCAGGGGACCTAACACCTTCTTTGGCCTCTGAGGGTACTGCATGTGTGTGCTATGCATGCATATATACAGGCAAACACACACACACACGTACGCATAAAATAAAAACAATTTAAAAGATATAGATTGCTTAGCACATCTTCTTTATCACTGATCTCAGTGTTTTATTTTAAAGATTTATCCTCTGAGAAAACACCGCCCACATGTTTTCCATGAGCACTTTGAAATGGAATATTATACAGTCAAATGGGGTGTAGGAGGACGATACCTCCCTTCCCCCCCAAATTCAGATGTTTCAAAAGTGAATGCTTTAAAAGACACACATGGAAGTGTGTTGTCGTTGTCTCTGTCTTTGCTTTACTGCCACTGGGAATGCTGCCACTTGACTCGCTGTACTTATTTCACTTTTTGCTTCTAGGAACTCTCTTCCTATAAGAAGCAAGGACCTGGCTTGCTGAGCAGGATGGGGCAGACGGTCAGAGCGGTGGCGTCTTCCATGCGAGGAGTGAAGAACCGGCCAGAAGAGTTCATGGAGATGAATAACTTCATTGAAACATTCAGCCAGAAAATAAACTTAATAGATAAAATATCTCAGAGGATTTACAAGGAAGAAAGGGGTATGTTATGAAAGACTGAGCACGCAGATGCTTAGCCTCTTTTTCATCTACGCTTTGACTGCTATGGTGTGGTGCGGTGACACTGTTAGGATTTTACTTACAAATAATGCCTCACGCCTTGACGTCCATTGGAAATGTTTTGAGGAACTGAGGAGTTGGCTCCAGCTTTAAGGTGCGTGGCCTCCTCTCAGATATGAGGACTTGTGTCAGATCTCCAGCACCCAAATAGAAACCTGGGTATCTGGGAGGTGCATGGATACCTGGTGCTGGGGTGACAGAGGCAGGCAGCTCTCCAGGATTCATGGGTCAAGAAGTCTCTCTGAGTCACTAAGCCTCATGTCGAGGGCCGATACCCAAGGTTGTCTTCTGACTCTGCCCCACACCCACACATGCATGCGTGAGTACTCGCTCACACAGCTCACACAGGGAGACATGTACATCTCCTTGAACACGTACACACCCTTCCCACACACATAACACACTCTTTTCCTTTGTGATGATGTTTAGGTAGGCATGGCCAGTCCCCATTTGGTTTTATAGAGTTCTGGCTGTTCTAGTTTCTATGTGTAGCTCATGACACCATGGCAATGCCAGCCCTGAGCTTTTCAATTTAGTTTATGAAGTCGGTGTCATTCCACATGAGTCATCTCTCAAAAATTGAAGAATGGCATTTCAGGAATTGAATTCCAATATTTTACTGGTGGTGGGGAGGAGGATATGTTAAGTCATGAAGACTTACATATTGGAAAAAGTGGTGGTCTTTCCTATTATCTGCCTTTTAAAAACAATCATGCTAATCTTTAGTCTTTAATGATCCTACTTCAATTGTGTAATGATATTTATTTTCTAGTTTTAAAATTATAAAGAGATGGGAGAGCCAGCAAACGCGTTTTAAATATATGTTGGTACTGAAGAGGAGCCGCTTACAAGAAGTCACTCTGCTGATGCCTCATTTGTAACTTGTCTATCTCCATCATTGAACTGGAAATTTTATTTTATTTCTAGTGTATACTATGTAGGTGGCATCCATATGGTAGAAAAAGAGGTTGACTCCTTGAAGGTGTCCTCTAACCTCCATGTGCAAACTGTGGTGCATATACTACGCTCCCCCCCCAAATATAGACGTAAATGTATGTAAAAGGGGGGAAGGGAGACTGGAAGTAGGAGAGGGCTCAGTGGTTAAAGTATATGCTATGGAGGCGTGAGAAACTAACTGAGTTTACATCTCCAGCAATCACGTCAATTCTGGGCGCAAAGGCACACCTCTGAAACCCCACAGCTGAAAGCAGAGGGGTGACCCCAGAGGCTCCCTGACCAGTCAGCCTACACCAAAAGTAGGGGAGCTCTAGATTCACATGCTGAAAAATAAAAAGGCGAAAAGCTAAAGAAGCAAGCGCCAAAGATAAACCACTAGCCTCCATGTGCAGACACATGGATGAGCACACTCATATACATGTATGCATATATACAAGCATGCATACATAAACACAGAGAAGTAATCATGAGAAAATAATTTAAATATAAAACAGAAATGTTTTGTTTTCTCAAAAGTACAGAATTATTTTCCTAAATGTAATGCAATCTTTGCTTTGTAGTATCTGAGTGCAGTGTAATGATTGTGATTGATCCTCCTTACAGTCGTCATTCTCTCTCTCTCTCTCTCTCTCTCTCTCTCTCTTTCTCTCCTTCCTTCCTTTTTCCTTCCTTCCTTCCTTTCTTCCTTTCTTTGTCCTTTTTGCTTTTTCTTTTGTGTCCTCCCCCTATTTTCTCTTGGCATGAGGTTTTAAAATGAACTCCGCCCAGCCTCCCACATGCTAGGGTGTCAAGTGTGTACCACCACCCCAGCCTTACGGTTTTTCTTATTCTCAGGAAGCTAATTAGTTAAGTAGGTTCTGTGACTCCAGTTCTGTGAAGCAGATTCCTTATGCACAGTTAGGCTGGGCAGCAATTCAAAGCATGCTCTGGAAACTGCTGACCCCTAAGAGCCACAAAGATGTCCATGAGCTTTGAATTTACTGGCAAGGAGATCTTTAATGGCTTCGCTCTGTGTGAAGGAAGCTCAATTCTTACAGACTTGCTAAATCTGAGCTCTTGTTTCTAAAGTGAATGCTTCTGGCTCAAACTTGGAGACTTATTATATAAAATCAGGAGGATATAGGAAAAATTGGGAAAGAAGAAACCATTATTAAGCTATACTGCATGAGAATCATTAATTTAAAAAATAGAAGAATTAAAAAATGTGAAGCCTACTTAATAGAGCTGGAGACAGGATTCCATTCAACATATTGGAGATTCCTTTAGGAATTTTGAAATCTAACCTGTGCACACCATTCAGCTCCATACCAGGAAACTAGTTTGAGAGTTGTAACTCATGCTCGCTTTTGATCATTTTCATTCTAAATCATTTCATTTTGATCATTAAAAAAAAAAAAAGCTTGGTTTCCTTTTCCTTTTTGTTTCCCAATTTATTAAATTTATTCTTCAGATTTCTGCTGATTACATGTTGTGTTGTTTCTCTGTGCTATAGAATAAAGAAGAGATTATAGCTGTACCTGCCCCAGACCTCACAGTATACTTGATACATATATTTTAGTGGGGGTACTTACTAAATGTTGATGTGTAGGTATGCTTTTAATGCTGTGTAGTTTTAAGAAGGCTCTGCAGCATAAATTAGCTGCCTAGTGAGGACCATCAGCATGCACACATACTGAGAACGAAACTGTTAAAATTTTTGTTTCCTGTTTCGGGGTCATTAATCTTCAATACAGGTGAATCTACTAGACTCTGAAAAGTGAAGTTAAGAACTTGGAGTAAAACTTTTATCTTCATGAGATAATCTTAACTTCTTGAGTTCACTTGATCATAGGAAAACTTTGGCTAGCTGTAGCTTTGAGTGGCAGGATACGTTTCAGTGAATTATGCTGAGTGGAAAGAAAGTGAGCTCTAGAGGCTATCATTTGTGTCTGTAGTGATTCCTGGAGAGTCAAGGAAGAAAGCCTGTAGTTTTGCTTAGGTTAGTGGGTAGTAATTACTGTAGACAAGTTTGTATAGTTAAAAGAACAGAAGAAACACACGTTTGGTTTAGAGGCTTGGCTCCACATACTTAGATACAATTATCTATAGGTAATTATATGATAGATGGAATTTTATAATAGCTATGAGGGTTGTATAATATAATTTTCCAAGCTAGGATAATAGAAAAGAAATCTAGTTTTGATTATACTTTGTAGCACTTCAAAAACTGACTTTACAGTCTGCAAAGGCTGGTTCGTGAGTGAAGGATAATATAAGCATTTGTTTATATCCAAGCGTCAGAACTTGAAGAGAATGAAACAAAGTCCTTTCATACTGGCTATGATATGGGGATTTTCAATAACTTTTTAAAGAAGCTGGAGAGCTGGCTCATCAGTTAAGAGTTCTTACTGATCTACCAGAGGATGCCGACTCCCAGCAGCCAGCAAATCTAGCTTCAAGGGTCCCAGCACCCCTTTCTGCGCTCTGTGGGCACCTGAGCATACCCTCACATACCCAGCCAAATGAATACAAATAAAAAGTAAATCTTTAAAGGATTTAAACTGACAAAGATGTTTTTTTTTTTTAGACTATTTTGATGAAATGAAAGAATACGGCCCTGTTCATATTCTGTGGTCAGCCTCAGAAGAAGAACTGGTTGATACGTTGAAAGGCATCGCCAGCTGCATTGAACAGTGCTGTAAGGCCACAGAGAAGCGGATGTCTGGCCTGTCAGAGGCCTTGCTCCCTGTCGTCCATGAGTATGTGCTTTACAGTGAGATGTTAGTGGTAAGACCCTCTAACAATTGCCTTAGCGCTATTCTCTTCATGATGCCATCTGTGTTTCGACCACACTTTCCTGTCCTGGTTGGATGTTTTCCATGTAGATACCCAAGAGATATCTATTCGCTGTAGCCATGAATCAGTGGCTGAATGACTGCATAGATAACAACTGGGATGCTCAATAGGAACACCAACTATTTATGTGGCTGTCTTCAATCCAGAGCATCCTCAGTCAAGATGTACTTAAGGAACACTCTTCTAACATTTAGTTTTACTTTAAAACATGTCATTTTTTTATGCTTTAGAGATTTAAACCCTTGAGAGTTACTTTCCTGTATCATTTATGAATTTTAAACATATTTTATATGCATTAAGTATGTATTACATAGAAAGTGACCGAGAAGGGTCTTGATATATGTACCTTCAGGCTGTGCCTTCAGGCTGCTTCTGAAAAAAATCTTCCAAGTTAAAATGTTCTCATATACCATGTAAAAAGCCTCTTGTTCTTTATATACTTGTCTTGAGTTCAACTTAAGATTTCCAGATCCATGCGTTTGTTTGGTAATATTGTTTGCTAGGACAGTGGTTTTCGTCCTGTATTGTCCTGTGCTCTCAGTATGCAGGCTCTTTCTGGTGTCTAGTCTTTCAGGGGAATGCTGGAGAATCACATTGGAGGTGTATAAGCATATAATCCAACATCCTCCCTTCTGCTTGGAATTGTAGCCATGGCTGATTTCTGATGTTAGCCACCTTGATTTCTAGTAATTTTTCTTAGCTGTTTCGATCTTGGTAAGAAAGGGTAACATAGCCATGTGAGCATGAGTGATTTCTTTGTTTCTCGTGTTTAGGCCGTGTTTAGGCTTTACTTGCGAGTCATTAGATCTTGCATGAACTTTTCGGACGTTGGATGTTACCTGGATTCTGAGGAGTTTTCTATAAACAAACACTCCTTGCTTCTCAGACTCCATGTTTCATGGCTGAGAAGTCTTTCTTTCTGTCTACTGGCTCAACTGTGTCTCTTGGTTTTCTCTCATTAGTCACCTCTTCTCGTGATATTTATTGGAAATATGACTTGTCTGTTTTCTTCTATCAATTAGGTAGTACTTATCTCTATGTTAAGTCAAGCTAGAAAGCATGAAAGCAAAATCTTATGCAATTAAAGCTCTGAAAAAAAATCGTAAATCGTAATAGTCACTAGAAAGTCCCATTATATGGCTCCTTGATGGATGGAATTTTTTTATAGCCACCTGGGATATAATCGCTAGTTTTTATATTACATTTTTGCTTCTGTTTCATATTGAGATATTTTCATCTCACTTAAAATAATCACTAGTGATACTTTAATAGATAATGATTAAAATTATATGATCTTTACTGGCTATCTTATAAAATATATATTTCTATTAAAATATATTTATAAATTAATGCACAATACAGAAGTAGAACTTGAGTATGTGGAACTTAATGATAGTATGAATCATTTAGATTAGAGAAAAGAAAACGTGTCTTGATATTAATCAAAGTAAATGATATAAAGGAACTTGTGACAATTAGTTGAATTTTCTATTGTTTTTCCTGACATTAGGGAAAATGTTAATGTCTTCTAAAATAATTTTTGTGTCTTATATACCACACCTTAATTATGCAAAATTGGTTTCACTAGGACATCTTGATATATGTATATGTTTTCATTAGCCCCCTCCCACTCCGGATGATACATTTTCTTCCCAAGTTCTTCTTTCCTGACTTGTTTATTGATTAACTGAATTACATACTAAATTTTACTGGGCTGCTTACAAGATCATGGGTGGGGTAGTTATAGAAATAGGAACAATTTATCAGTGGTAACACCACTGAATAAAATTTCTCTCCCTCCCCTAGCAACTGTTAACAGCCTATAGATTCTCGTAGACACAAGGGCCTTACGAGCTCCTTAAGTCTAGCAGCTCTTAACTGGCTAAAAGTTACTAGAGAGAGGCAATTCTGCTAGGAGGGAAGCTTGGTCTCCGGATGCCCTTTTAACCCACTGCTTCCCAGTTCTCCTTGGAATGCTTCAGAGCCTTGCTGTTTGATTTCTCCATGCACCTTGAGTCTAGCTGCTTCCTTCTGTAAAGCATCTCTTCTTCGTGGGCTGCATCTCTCATGTCAATGGCTGAGGTGCTTTCTTATCCAGAGTCAGTTTTAATAGTCCCCTGATTAACATTGTAAAGTCCAGTGAAAGAGGACGACAGGGGATGAGTGCTCATGCTTCTGATGGTGAGTCTAAGTCTTGTAAGACAGTTGAGTTGCCTAAAGAAAGGCAATGTGAAACCCAGGGAAAATGTATCAAAGATGTAGACGGGGGCTACATTTCTATTGATTCTCAAGGGTATTTTAGGTGTAAGAACATTGAAACACGAAGTTATAATTATTCAAGAAGACAATATTGGACCATCAGCTAACCCAAGAAGCTATGACTCCTTATCAAACCTTAGCTAATAGATTTATACATTTTTGGGTCATGGTGAAATTCTTAAGGTGTGAATTTATGCTCCAGCTCTCTGATTTTGTGCTGTAATTACTGGTTTGATTAACTGTCCTTTTTGGGTCAAAGAAGATGCTCCACTAATTATAGATCTTTTCAGGTTAGTGACTCAGGTGATCTCTCAGGTGCCCCAGTGGATGATGGCACATTTCCATTGCTCTCACTGACCTTTATTGCTTATTTGTTCTGCTCTCTACTCTCTTTGAAGACTTTACCATCAAATATTAAGCATGTATGTAATACTTGAACTGATAAAATGTGCCCAGGGAAACCTAATACAAGATTTATAAAAATAATTTTAAATACTTGATTACAGTTGAGATTTTAAAGAGAGTAAAGAAACCTACTCTATAAAAATATTTATAATTCTAAATGACTGATTACATCAGAAATACATGCCTGATGATTCTTTTTTTATTAGATATTTTCCTTATTTACATGTCATATGATTTCTCCTTTCCCAGTTTCCCCTCCAAATAAATAAATAAATAAATAACAGACCAAAACAAACAAACAAAAAAAACAAAAAAAAAACAAGAA
>NW_022196898.1:65554284-65572374 GCF_008632895.1 Mastomys coucha | reverse complement strand
TTGGTCCTTTCTCTAACTCCTTCATTGGGGACCCTGTACTCAGTTCAATGGATGGCTGTGAGCCTCTTTGTATTCTAAAATATAAACAGATGTTACAAGCAATGACAATTACGGTAAACCCCAACCTGATTTCTCCTTTTGTTTTGATATGAAGGGTGTTATGAAAAGAAGAGATCAAATACAAACAGAACTGGATTCCAAAGTTGAAGCTTTGACCTACAAAAAAGCTGACGTCGATCTGGTATGTCTTTAAGTTTGTTAATAGACTCATTTAGAAGCCACTGTCTGAAAAAAATATATTAACAATGTAGGGCTTCACTGTGTGGGTACATCTAATTATTCAATAAATAATACTCAAAGTTCTTCTAAAAACCTGTAAAATACTATCCTTCGAGTCTTCAAGCTCAACATTCTTGTTTTTCTGCCTTTCTGTTTTGCATTGATTTGAGCTGTAAGGAAATATGAATCTGATGGTTTCAAAAGGACACAGTGTTTAAAGTGTTTGTAAAAAGTATTTAACATCATATTAGGTCAGTACTCAGCAAATAAAAGTCACATTTTGCGCATATCTTGGCAAATAAACCCCTTTTTAAAGTTTAATCCTTTCCTTAAATATATGGGAGATTTCAGTCATGAAATTAGATATTTTAATGAATTCTTATATTTTGCCAGTATGGGGAAAGATCATTAATTGTCACTTTTGATTGATGGGTGGTTTTTTTGTAGCACCTCCCATTTTTTTGCTGGAGTACACTAAATTAATTGAATTTCTGACATTACATCATTGAGTTCACAACAATGTAGTATTTATAGTTTGCTGCATTTGAATAGTCCAGCACAGCCTGACCAGAGTAGAATTTCTAACTTTTACAATTGAAAAAAAAAAAACTTGCATGTGAGAGGTTGCCTAAGCCTAATTGTTGTTGAACAACAGTAGGCCGGAAGGGATGCTGTGGTCTTTCACAGTCCACATTGCTTCACAGTGAAAACATAGGAAGAAGAATTGACTCATCCCATCCTTTACTCAATGAAGAATACTCTTCTTAGTTTAAAGAGATACCCAAATTATTGTTGATTTGTTGAGTACATTTGATCAAGTTGGGGGGGAGACTCCTTGAAGACCCCTGTGAAACTGTAGTATTGTAGCCTTTTCAACTTGACCTGGTAGTGGTTCTTGATTCCTTCTCCTTGCATTAAACACTTTATAGCCTAAAATTTTATTTCTTAATCCCTCCAAAATCTCCTACATCCTCTCCATCCCCTAGCCCTGCTTTGGCTCCTCTCCAGATCTCCCTGGCCATGATCTAAGCAGTTTAAGGGCAGGAATTGGCAATTTGTTCACTGAGTGTTCCCAGCCTGTCCTGTGTGGACTATGGTAGTCACTCAGTAGATATTTAATGAAACAATAAAAATCGTGATGACCACTCCGATCCACGAGAACTTGCTGAAGGCTAAAATCAAGAGGTCTCTACAAACTCAGCTTTGTGCAAAACAGATACTTATTCAAATCTGACTGGGAGCTGTACTCATGGGTCTCATTCTATATGTTTTCCAAACTGAAATTCAGTTGTCTGAGTGGAATGTGAGTGGGGAGTGGTGGACTGCGGCGGGCAGAGCTGGAGAAAGGCATTCATAAAGGAGGATAATGGGAAATACATATGGAGGAGCTTAGTGATCAAAAGGAAGAGTTGTATTTTTGTTTACGTAACAATGAAAAAAAAAACCCAGCCTTTTGTATTCAGGCTTGTATGTGTTGTTCTCTTTAGAGTCTGCTCGAAGGGAAGAAAGAGTGGACACATATACAGAAATGTTAACTACATCATTTGAGTGTTAGAATTCAATTTCCATTTGAGACATTATTTTAACAATTATTAAGGCTAGTGGTTTAACAAAATTTTCTTCCTGAGTAAATACTAGAGACTTTAAAATTTCCAGGGGATAATAACGTGGTTTATAAAAGCAGCATTTGTTCAGGATGACCCACCCTCCTAATTGTGTTTTTATTTTTTTAATTTAAATAATTTGATTGATTTGTGGGCATGTGAGTATGTATGTCCACGTGTGCGTTCGTACGTGTATGCATGTTTGATGTCTATTATATTAAAATCCTCATTGTTATGAAATTGTGGAAATTTTAAATTTTAATTATTCCATTATATCCTGTAACATTGAAATTAATGTTTGAAGCAGTCATATTTAATAGAAGCATTGCAAGTGTTCTTTTTAAATTAATGTGTAATAATGACAGGTTTTAAACTTTTATTTTTTTTATTGCTTTTACTCATCAAAACAGACCTGTCTTATAATTCACAAGATCAGTATAATGATTTGTTAAATTTACATTTTCAAAGGATGTGTTTACATGTCCTTTCATTCATCATATAGGTATGCCCACTACCATCATGTGTTTTATACAAACTAAAATCCCTCCGTGCCGGGATGCATTGTCAGTAACCTTGCAGTATCACCCACAAATGAGTCTGCTGTGATTGGTTGCTGAACAACCAAAAAAGATGTTGCTTGGAAATATGCAAGATGGGTGTCACCATGGAAACCTGCCCTTGTGAGGTCCTTCTAAGGAGCAGGCCTTTGCAGTCACCATGACGACCCTGGCAGAGAACTGAATATAGTAATCTGCCTGGTTGTTTACCATGGCAACTGAGACAGGGCCACTTTGGAGACAGCATTGGGGCCATTTCTATGGAGACCTCCTAAGGCTACCTTTGGAGATTTTATCAAAGCCACATTGGGATAGGATGTCACATGCACACCCAATAAGCAACTGTAGGCAACTTGTAATGATAAGCTGAATAAAATGATGCTCCTACTAAGTATTTAAAATTAGGAGGATAGTAATGACTCTGTAGAAAGACAACTGCAGAGTAACACTGATTATATCATGCTGAATATGTCAGGTGACCTTTAGCTGGCTTACATGGTACATTATACCAGGCCCTAGTCATTTTACATTACTTGTAACCACATCTGTGGGCTAAATAATAATGAGAGTGTGTTTTTGCACATACCACCCAGGTTATTGTAAAGTGGCTGCTTTTTTGAGTTTGTGGTCTGTGGTTCTTATCTCGAAGCAGCAAAGGAATGGTTTCCAAATGACCTCTGCTTCCTCAAGGTGGAATACTCTTTTCAAATTCAGGTCAGCTGTTTACCGAAAGTTTTGTTGTTCATGCTTTGGAATAAGGTAGACTCACATACAAATACTAACCCACCTACTTGTTAACTATGCCATAGGACACATTTACAACTTCTTATAGCCTCCTTTTATGCTATGTATATTTGCAGAAATTATTAACACCTTTGTAATTGGCTTGCTGAAAGACTGGATGATAGGATGCTAGTAAATTGCTTATATTGTAGCACACACACTGTAGTTTTTGCCTGCTGTTATTTTGATGCTGTGTTGAGAAGAGATATTTGTGTTAGGTCCTGAATAATGACAAATACGTTGTTCATTGTTGTTCAGGGAGAGTACTTTAAAAAAAAAACCATATAACATTTTTATTATTCATTTTATTCATTTACATTTTCACATGATATCCCTCTTCCTGGTTTCTCCTCCACAAATACCCCATCCCATCCCCTCCTCCCCTTACTTCTGTGAGGGTGCTCCTCTACCCACTCACCCACCCCCACCTCCCTGCTCTAGCATCCCCCTTTGCTGGTGCATTAAGCCTCCACAAGACCAAGGGCTCCCACTGATGTCAGACAAGGCTATCCTCTGTTACATATGTAGCTGGAGCCGTGGGTCCCTCCATGTGTAGTTTTTGGTTGGTGGTTTAGTCCCTGAGAGTTTAGGGGGGCCTGGTTGGTTGATATTGTTATTCCTATGGGGTTGCAAACCCCTCAGTTTCTTCATTCCTTCACCTAACTCTTCCGTTGGGGACCCCGGGCTCAGTCTGATGGTTGGCTGTAAGTTTGTATGTTTGTATTTTGTTGGCTGTAAGTGTCTACATTTGTATTAGTCAGCTGCTGGCAGAGCCTCTCGGGGGACATCTCTACCAGGTTCCTGTCAGCAAGCACTTCTTGATGTCAGGTTTGGTGTCTGCAGATGGGATTGATCCCTAGGTGGAGAGAACTCTGAATGGCCTTTTCTTCAGTTTCTGCTCCATATTTTTGTCCTTGCCTTTCCTTTAGACAGGAACAGTTTTGCAATATGAGTATTATTAAAGGTGGTATAAGGTCAGAAAGCATACCAAATTGGGGAGCTAGGTGGATATGTGGAGTCAAAAGTCCAGGGAGCTGACAGAGTGTAGCTAACAGTGGATGGAGACAGTTGGGTAGGGAGCCTTTCTCTTTAGAGAAAGGAAAGGAAACCCCATATTTTGAGCTTTGTAAATCCAAAGGGATCTTGAGCTGAAGTGGGAGCCATGGGTTGAGAAGGGTTAACTGGAGAGGAGAAGATGGAGAAGTTTCCTTGTTACCTCATGGATGAGAAGATACACTATTCCCTTTCCCATTTCTAGCTGGTGAGAGGCAAGTGGTGGGTATGACACTGAGAAATAAAGTAAGTCAAAAAGAAACTTAGAAATACACCACTTCGAATCACAGTGAAGTGTCCTTTTCAGAAGAGAGACATTCAAAAATTCTGACCAACTTTTGTTAAGTACCTGCTGTGAGAGTGCCTGTTCCAGGCAGAAGAGGGACAAGAAGATAGGTCCTCATGTCTCTTACATGTTAGAGGGTAGAGAAAACAACAAAACAAAACAACACAAAGATACTCACTCAAAAATTATCG
Organism: Mastomys coucha; assembly: GCF_008632895.1. Lineage (NCBI taxonomy): Eukaryota > Metazoa > Chordata > Mammalia > Rodentia > Muridae > Mastomys > Mastomys coucha. The sequence continues at coordinate 65,567,621 of NW_022196898.1, read as the reverse complement.
TTTCTGAAGTGGAAATACAGTTGGTCATATTTTGGACTGTGTTTGGTAGGAAGAGCTCTCTGTTAGTTGATGGGTTATATACACAGTGAAAGTAGGAAAGGTAAGAAAGGTTCTGCAATTTGGGGGCTGAGTAAATGGAAGGAAATAATTAACATTAATTGGGAAAGAGAACCCTCTGGGAAGAGGAGATTTAAGGGGGAGTGTGAAGAAACCAGAGTTGTACATATAAAATTGGTGTGTCTATCAGGGATGAAGGTGGGTACCTTTAGTGGTGGATTATATAAACAGAAGTTCCATGAGTTGGAACCGGGGTGTAGCTAGAGATAGTATTTAAAAAATGATTAACAAGAAGATGGCATTCAAAGTCGTGGAATGAGCTGTGGTCACTAAGGGGAGAGAAACTTGTAAAGGAAAATCCTGACCGTGGCTTTGACATACTCGAACTTTAAAAGGTCAATGAGAATGGAAAAACCAAATAATGAATAGGTAGTGAGAAGGAAGAGAAGAAATTTATATAGCTTGACCTCTAGTAGGCAATTCAGTGAATAAATGAGATACACAAAGAAAGTTAGGACTATTCAACATTTTAACCAGTTTTCTGTTGAGATATTCAAACAATTTGATGGAAAATAATTTATGTGGATATAGGTAGACCATTTCATGATGCTCTGAGTGGTGTTCTGTGCTCTGATAGAGAATAACTTTAGTGAAAAGGGACTTCACACTGAGGAATAAAGAATGAGAGGAACAGAACAACTGGTATTAGGAGAAACGAAGCTGTGTGGGAGCTAGTGTACTTTGCAGCTTGGTTAAGTTTTCAGTCAGAGCTTCTGTTTGAAAATGCTTATTCACTTCCCCACCTAACTGTAAAATAAATAAAGTTCATATGTGGTGCTAAATATGGCTGCGTATCCTTTTTATTTTTATTTTTATTTTGGAATGAATGATTTATAGTTTTCCACTCAATGCAGCATTCGGATATAAATGAATATGAATACATTTGACATTTAGCAATATGTGCATAGACTGAAATTTGGATCTAGATATAATGCCATAGCTGTTTAGCACTATATTTATGTGAGCAAAAAAAAATACATTTTCATAAGATCATTATAATATGAATTTGCATATAGCCGTTTTCAGTAGCTCCAAGCAGATACCAAATTAATTCAGGCTGGTACTTGCTCTGTATGACTTGCTATTTTTGAAACAATGTTTTACTCTCATCCTCAAATGGTGGTTATTAATTTCCAAATGTTCTTAGTGGTGTGCTAAATCTGCACAAAGTAAGATTGCCTGCTCCCTGATTCTAGAAAGCCAAGGGGATATGAATATTGAGCTAGTAAGCTGTTAATCAAGACAGGAGCAAGGAAAGCTGCACCTTCTTGTATATTTGCTGGCTCACATCTTTTCTCTGACCATTTAATTAAGTTTTCTTCTATAGAACTTATTCCTAATATGATGTACATACATGTTTTTCTGTATGTGTGTGTGTGTGTTTATCAGTATAGAATGCTTGCATACATGCATGCATGTTCCCATGTGTATTGGTGCACATGTATGAGTGGAGGCAGGACGATGGTGACCATTGTCTTCATTGGTTGCTCTTAATCTTATGTATTAAGTCAGGGTCTCTTACTGAACCTAGAACTTACCAATCAAACTAACTAGCTTGCTCTGGGATTGTCCATCTCTGTCTCTCGAGTACTGCTGGCCTTATAGGTAGGCAGCTACCCCATCCCACCCCCACTATTCATGTGAAGAGCAGAATCTGATCTCTGGTCTTCGCACTTGGGTACCAAATACACTGAGCCATATCCTCAGTGTGATTTCTTTTTGACTTTTCTCATATTGGTGTGTTTTCTGAAAGATCCACAGGCAATGTGTATACCTGCCACATAGTCACAGAGCACGTGAGTGTCTGCTGGATGGGAAGGAAGTTTCTTCTTTATATATTTATCAATTTATCCTGAATGGCATTCCACAAACTTTCTTTCAGGATTTGGGGTCAGTATTATAAAAAGAAAATGTATAATCAACCACAGGGTGGTGATAGGACTTCCAGAATTGACTTATTTCAGCTACCATGTATCCACAAGAAAGCGGTCTTCGCAGAATAGTGTGAATGAGGGATCAAAATTTAAGAACTATTAAGCATAGTACAGATAAGGCAGCAACATCTTGAATACACGCATACATAGCTGAGTGGGAATGTGGAAAGGATGACAGTGATGCTGTAACAAAAAGGTTCTCATCAGCCTTCTCCCAGAACAATGTACCAGGGGGTGCCAAGGATTCCTCTCCCTTTCGATGATCTTTTGCTAGACTCCGCATTCATAGACTCATTGGTTTTACTTAAAATTGTTTGAATGTGTGTGGGGGCTATTTATAGAAACTCATCAAAGACAGTTTAGAGAAAATACTAATGAATATTTAATAATAATAATAAAAAAAGGTGGTGAAAGTAATCCACGCACAGGAGGCTGTTGAGCATGGATTTGCTACATGGGCACTTCTTGTTATGCCTCCAGCACTTGTAATACAGCAGTCCCTGTAAAGAATTTTAAGATAAGCCCTTGACTCTAGTCCAAGAATTGCCCACGCTGGTTGAGAGCACAGCATGTCCTGGCAGAGATCATGGACTGATTTTGGAGTTTAGGGCAAGTTCCTTACACACGGTTGTATTTTCTTCAGCTACCAGAGAAGCATGGGAGAAGTATATTAAAACCCTTAGCCAGTGGTGAGTAAAAGTTGACTGGCAAATTTTAAAATGTATTAGCACCTCTTCTGTGTGCACAATGTGCATTTTCATTCTTCCATATCAAAATGTGGAGACCATGGGAGTTGTACATTTGCTTGTTAAACTTTCACATCGCCCCAACCCCAAAACAGGAAGAAAGAGGCTTGGGGGTTAACTCCGTGGTACAACGCTTGTTCAGCATCATTTTTTTAATTGATGTTTTTTAAGGGAGGGAGGCAGCATTCAAAGTACTAAACATTGTATAAGGCACTCTATCCAGTGGAATTGTGCACTAATGAATATTTTAATGCGTCTGGATTTATACAGACAATTTAAAAGTTGTACTTGAAGAGCATGGGTATGGTTTTAGCTAAGCCACACTTGGTCCTGTCTCATTAATGTACAATGAAGGCCATTTGAAGGTGTGCCACGATTCTACTTGAGCTGAGCCCTGGCAGCACTGAGCATTTTATCGTTTTTCCTTTCTGAGGACCCATGGGAAGGCTTTCATTTCCTCTTGGCAACAGCAGTTAAGCTTCCTGGGTTTGGAGTAGTGTCTTCAGTTTTCTTACGTCTCGACTTGGCCAACTGACCTTCTCTCTCCTCTCAGCCTACTTGTTCTATTCATCATCGCCAGGATGTTGAGCCACCTATCCTGATGTGCTGCTGTCTGGCACCTGTTTACTTTGCGGAGGAGATGGCCACACAGCTGGCGTGACCTTGTCCTATTTCCATGCTTAGTTTCTTTTCCACGATTGTCACTTTGAAAAGGATGTTTTATTTTGTATTTGTGTGGGTAGGCTGCCTGCACAGGCCAGAAGCGTGCATTCCATGCCCTGGGGCTGGAGTTACACGCGGTTGTGAGCCACCGCACATGGGTACTGGGAACTGCCCTTGGGACCCCTGTAAGAACAGCATGTGCTCTTAAGGGCTCAGCCATCCTTCCAGCTCCTATTCTTCTGCCTCTCTCCACTTACTGGTTTTAAACCAGTAAAGTCTAAGGTGGGAAATTAGGCTAAATTCAATATGGAGCATGTGAGACGTATCTTAACCGGAACTAGAGGTAAAACTCCAAACTCTTCTATAAAGGCCAGCCACTTATATACAGTGTATTCGAGACCAATTTGTTTTTTTAAAAAGTTATTTCTTTTAGAATGAACAGACATGAGCATGTCATCTGCAAGTACAAACATAAGCCCTGAATGGATCTTGTCACTTTGACCCAGAAAACTACATATACTTTAGGGGCAACAAACAAACAAACAAACAAACAAACAAAAACCAAAAAAAAAAAAAAACCCAAAAACTTGTAAGATGTTGCCAATGAAATTATGTAGAGACTAGAGAAGTAGTTTATTTCTCTGGGGGGGGGGGTGAGACCTGATAGGGTTCCAGTGGCCCCTTTGTTTTTATGGTGGGAGAGAGCAGAAGAATGGAGAAGGCCTGCACGTACTGGAATTGTTGTTGTTGTTGTTATAGCTCATTTTCTTAGGGACGAGCTTAAGTTCTGCCTTTCCCTAGGCTGCTTTCCCACCCCTATCTTCACTGCACCAGGAAAAGTAACAGATGGGTAAGTAAGAAGAGGAATTGGAAATCCTAGCCTTTCTTTTTTTCTGTATTTAAAACAACCTCCTCTGTCTGGTATTTGGATTTGTGATTTTCTTTGTGGGGTCGTCCCGCCATGAGGGTCAGAGTTTAAACAGCTGTCCTATCCAGACATTCAACAGAGTTTCCAGTTATTGTTTTTTTTATTTTTATTTTTTATTTAAACACTTTGTTATAAAGAATATGCCCTGAGGGTCTGTCTTCCATATCTCCTTCACTCCCAGCTCTGCTTGGACACTCGATAAATATTTGATTACGCTTACAGCAATAACACCCAGGGAGCCGGAAGCCTGCAGAGGGCTTTGATTCACTCACCCCTAACTTGTAACCTTAATTAGACATCAGCCATTCTTTATCTGTGGACACCCAGAAATAATGCTTCCTTTAAAGACAGTTTAGTTCTGAAGAATTCGTATTTTTAAGTCTACAGCTTTGGGTAATGAGCATTTGCTAAGTTACAGTAAGTACAAACGTGAAATATTAGCTAATGCATGATAGTATCTTCACATACATCGTTTGAAGTCTGAACAACTTTATTGCTTATTAGTAGTGAAAACTTTTTAAAAATAATGCCAAGTTGAGCATGATAGTGTATATATCCATAGACTGGTGGGGCTAGCTCAGGAAACACAAAGGTTCAAGGTTTGATTTGGGCGTATTGTGATGAGATCTTATCTCAAAGGAAGAAAATTGCTAATAGGTTTTGTTTGTTTCCTAGGATATTTAAGTTTCTTTATAGTAAGTGTATCTTGATTTATTATGAGTTTGCAGGCTTTGGGTAGTAAGCCTTTGTTTCTATTGAATCATTAGTTATCTGGGAAAGCAACTAGGGAGAAATTCATGGACACATCACCATCCAAGTTTTAAAATACAAACTAGAGGGCTGAAGAGATGGCTCAGTGGTTAGGAACACTTGTTACTCCTGCAGAGGACCCAGGTTCAGTTCCCCACATTCATTTGGCATCTCACAACTGTCTGTAATTCAAGTTCTAGGGGATCTGAAATTACCCTCTGGCCTTCTTGGGAGCAAGTTATTCACATGGTGTGCATATATATTCTTAAAAAAGAATACAGAATATATTCTAGGGCCAAACTGGTATTTCCCTTCTGTAACTATGTTCAATATTTTTTGGTTGCATATTGTATGCCAAGCACTGTGTCAATCTTTTGCTTCCATCATCCAGTGGATATTCCTATGAGGTAGATAGTAGCTATCTCCATACCCCTGTTTTAAGGATTATTCTATTTTTTTTAATTATATGTATATGGGACTATCCATGTGTGGGTCTGTGCACATGAATGTAGGTGTCCTTAGAAACTACAAAAGGGAGTTGGATCCCCCGGATCTGGAGTTACAGATGGTTTTAAACTTCCTGAACAAGTTGGGTACCAAATTCTAGTCCTATACAAGAGTAACAAGTGGTATTAACTGCTGAACCGGCTCTCTAGCCTCAAATCCCATTTTTATATAGAGAAAGTTGAGGTCTATAAACTCAATCAATAGATATAGTTTCATACACATATAATTAAAAACAAATAGGGTGCAGTAATAGTAATTAGTTTTTTAATGCCCAGGCATATATGGAGTATAATCAACAGCAAATAAGATTGAGAACATTTCTGTCCTAAGGAACATATAATCTACCAGAAAGGCCTTGAGAACAAGTAGAACGAGATACTGAAAGGCTGTTGTAATCTTAGGTAGATATTTGTGCTTTGAAAACAATAAAGCAAGGTGATGTGATAAGAAACTCTATCTAGCCGGGCAGTGGTGGCACACGCCTTTAATCCCAGCACTTGGGAGGCAGAGGCAGGCGGATTTCTGAGTTCGAGGCCAGCCTGGTCTACAGAGTGAGTTCCAGGACAGCCAGGGCTACTCAGAGAAACCCTGTCTCAAAAAAAAAAAAAAAAAAAAAAAAAAGAAACTCTATCTATAGTGATAAGCATGTGTGTGCCTAGAAAAAATAAATAAATAAAAGATAACTTTTTAATAAAAGAGGAGATAAGAAATGGTAGGAGACATTTGGTTCAAAATCTAGAGCACAGCATTCAGTATAAATAAAAAGGTGGGATCCACGACTCTCTGAAGGGAGTTTACTCAGCAGATTTCAGGAGTTTGGCTGAAGCACTTGAAGCTAAAGGGTAAGACAGGGGACTGGTTGCTGTGGCCAGTAGCAGGGGAGGAAGTATTAGACTCGGTAGGCCTTGGAGTTTGCCCTTGATCTGATGCATCACCTGATGCATTGTGTTCAGACAGGAAAGCCTTTTGTATCTCAAAGTGACAGACTCCCCAACATTTCTAAGAGTAGCTCTTTGGTTTTCTCCTTGAATCATTGAAGAGAATGGTGCGAACCTTATAGTCATGACCCCAGAATAGTTGTGTCTACGAACGTGGCCATTCTCCCCCATAGCCATGAGATTCTTGGAAATATCAGTAGGTTCCCATTGATCCATTCTGACCATCTAATGTTCAAATGTCATGCAAAGTTTCCCATAGTTCACTACTACTATCAACAGTACCTAGAGGCCTCCTCCTCCTCCTCCTCCTCCTCCTCCTCCTCCTCCTCCTCTTCCTCCCCTTCTTCCTCCTCCTCTTCCTCTTCCTGTTCCTCCTCCTGGAATAATCCCTTCTTTCCTTAACCATCATTATCACCAGACCTTCAAAGACCATGGGGCAGCTGTTTTGTGGAAGTCTAAGTATTTACTTATTAGATATTTTATCTTGATTATATTATAATTATTAGTATGTGAGATTTCACTCATATGATTCTGTGACCATCTCATCAACTCCCCTTGGGCAGTATATGATACTGTATGTATCTTATTAATGATGATGCCCTCTTTAGTCACTGGTGAAAGGGTTTACCAAGCTTCTCTAGAGAATCACTCCTTTTCTCTTATCCATTCAAAAATAATGTGGGGAGCATCTTTAAAATGAAACTTTCATGTTGCCTGGACGAGGGCTATGTTCTTCTAGCTCCACTGACGTGTCAGGCCTCAGTGGGAGAGAATGCACCTAGCCTCACAGAGATGTGTCAGGGTGGGAGGGGTGATAGGGTGAGGATTGTGGGAGGGGCTGGCCAAGAGGTGAGCAGTGAGCAGGAGGTAAAGTAAATAAGTCAAAATATATAATTAATAATAATAATAATAGTAATAATAATAAAGATTTTAAAAATAAAACTTTCTCAGCTTGTTATATAGCTATCTTACCAAGATACGGCCACACTGATTTCCACAGTAAAGGTTACTTTTTATAGTTCAACATTTGAGGTACCCAGAATTATTTCCAACTAAAATTTGTAGGTTTTAATTGAAATATCTGTTTAGATATTTAGTTGTTACTCAACTCATATAGCAATCACCAATATTTATTTTTAGATAACTGTCCAGATTGGCCAAAGAAGCCTTTGGCCTAATAATATTTTCTCTAGTGATTTTTGATGCTGTATATGAAATATCCCTGAGGGTTTTTTTGTTCAACTTGTGTGTGGTTTTGTGTGTGTGTGTGTGTGTGTGTGTGTGTGTGTGTAGTGTGTGTGTCCACGTGTATGTGTCATTGTGTGTCTGTGTGTGTGTATGTGTATATTTATGTGAGGGTGAATGTGCATGTGCATTTGTGTGGAGATCAGAGATAAACATCAGATTTCATTTCTCAGAAGCCATCTACCTAGATTGTTTGAGAGGCTCTCTCACTGGACTTCCAGGCTCCCTGATCTGGCTAGGTTGACGGGCCATTGAGCCAGGGATCTATCAACACAATGATGGCGTCACTTAAGTGCACTACCATGCCTAGCTTTTAACATGTCTGGCAAACACTTTGCTGACCAAACCATTTCCTCAGCTCCCTACTTTAAATGCAACGCCTTTAAGACATTGTTCTCTGGGATACTGCAACAGTGGCAAAAAGAAAATTACCTCATAATTCAGGTATTTGAATATAGACTACTCTACATACCTGATAATATTCGTATTAGAGTTTGATTCAGACTGATACCTCTTTCAAAATATTATTCCATCATACAGTAAGGTGATTGAGGTACCCGATGTACCAGAGGCTTTTTAGGAAGCCAATAAAAGCAGTGTTCTTAAGGGATGTTTTTGGGATGGAATCCCTTCTTACTGACCTGAACATACAAACTGTTGAACATAGGTACTTCTGTCCTTCCAGAGCTGTCCTATCCTGTATGGCATACAAGAAACAAGTGCCATTTACATAAAAGTTGAGTAAACTAAAAGTAAATACAAAACTCAGATTCCTCACTTATACTAGCTGCATTGCCATAGTTGCATGTGGCCACTGCTGCCAGACTGTGTGGTTCATAGTAGAGCATTTCTCCTGTAGGGTGGCCTATGGGCTAGTCCTGTTTTGGAGTGTGCAATAATTTTAACAACTGATTTTAATCAAAGAGAAGTCATTCTCATGAAACCTTAGCTCTGATAATGATTCAAATAGGGGTGATGGATGTCTAAAGACACATCAGGGGAATTTGCTTAATTGAAGTATAATTTATATGCAATACCAAAGCAAAGTTACCATGACAATCAACCACCAACTTTTTTTTTCCCTGCCACACTATATTCCTATCACTATGACAAAATATCCAAGTTACATGGCATTTAAGGAAGAAAGGTTTACTTGGGGGTCACAGTTTTAGAACTTTCACTCAGAGGTCAGTAGGCCTTGTTATTTTAGGGCCTCTGGTGAGTCAGTCCATCATGGCAGTAATGTGGCAAAACATGGTGCTTGCCTCATGGGCCATGGAAATAGAGCAAGGAAGAGATGGGCATCCTACAGTTCACATTTAGGCAAATCTACACTGATGTAATATCTTAAAGAGTCTACAGGGTCCCCAATGAAGGAGCTAGAGAAAGGACCCAAGGAGCTTGGGGGTTTGCATCCCCTTAGGAGGAACAACAATATGAACTAACTAGTACCCTCAGAGCTCCCAGGGACTAAACCACCAACCAAAGAGCACACATGGTGGGACTCATGGCTCCAGCTGCATATGTAGCAGAGGATAGCCAAGTCGGTCATCAATGGGAGGAGAGGCCCTTGGCCCTGTGAAGGTTCTATGTCCCAGTGTAGGGGAATGCCAGGGCCAGGAAGTGGGAGAGGGTGGGTTGGTGAGCAAAGGGAGGAGCGGAGGGGACAGGGTTTTTATTTGTTTTTGTTTTTGTTTTTATTTTACTTTATTTTTTTTTTAAGAGGGAAAACTGGGAAAGGAGATATCATATGACATGTAAATAAAATATCTAATAAAAAATAAATAAATTAAAAAAAAAAGAGTCTACTGGTTTTCTATGGTGGAGATCAAGCAGTCACTATGTGGCTCTTTGGGAAATACATCCAGACCTGTCCTATGCAGTCTATCATCTAAATACCTTTGACATACCATTCCATACATGTACATTTTAAACCTATGTTTATTTATCTATACTTCTCTAATCGTGTATTCAGCCTCTTTTTTATTTGTTTGTTTTATTTGTTTGTTTGTTTGTTTCTTTTTCTGAGACAGGGTTTCTCTGTGTAGCCCTGGCTGTCCTGGAACTCACTCTGTAGACCAGGCTAGCCTTGAAATCAGAAATCTGCCTGCCTCTGCCACCCAAGTGCTGGGATTAAAGGTGTGAGCCACCACTGCCCGGCTTGAGCCTCTTTCATAAACAGTGAATGTAATAATACTAAAAGTTCTAATTAAGCTAAATGGAAATGGAAATTCCTCCATGCAACACTGCAAACTGTCCTATCCATACACCTGCAAGTTCATCGGCCCCATCAGAGGTTAGAGAACATGGAGTCTAAGCGGAAGTTGATTTCTTTTAAAGGGTTTTATAAATGGACTGCTGGGAGCCTTAGAAAGAGAAAAATTCTCAGTGTCTTTGCTACATGTTTGCTGTGTTTGCCTGTGCAGAAGATTCGAGGGGGACCTCATCACTTCCTAGAGTGGTGCTATTTAAGTAATTGGCTTTCTGTGCCTACGATGTACCGAGAAGCCGTAATTGCTATCTGAAGGATGCTAATGCCGATGGAGATGCTGGCTTCAACAGTGATTCAGCAACAGCATTTGTGGGTGTTTCCAGACTCAAGTTGTCATTTTTATAGAATCTATTGTGTACTACTATTGAACACGTTACATTTGGATAATAAATCTGCAGTAGATTTCAAGGCGAGAGATTTCTACTTCTTGCGAACAGTGAATTATAAAGTACGTTAAGAAAGGTACTACTTAGCAAGCACGTGTGTGCCTGAACAGCATTGTATAATCAAGCATTTAATTTCTTCAGACACATCTTACCTCTCTTATGAATCAGAAAATAATACAATTTTATTGTTAAGAGCCCTCTTCTCTCTCTCCTGCAATTTAATTAGTGCTTGTTAAGGAGAGGTAGCTGTCAGATTAGAATTTAATTTTTGAGCTATCTATTGTCTTCTGATAGAGTGGCAATCTAAATCTTTTTATTTAGGTATGTTCTTTTCAAGAACTTTTCCAAATGATAATTTCCTCAGCTTGTCTTATTGTGAAGAGAAAGTTTTAACATTTGAATAAATTGAGTGGCTGGGCTTTTCCTTTTCCATAAAAGGAAACAATACAGTAGTCATTTAAAAAAGAAAACAGAGATATTTTGAGTAAGAATAATAATTCTCAAATTATATTATTTTATTGAAAATTTGGTGTTATGTGCTTTTATGGATAGGATCATTCACATTTAAAATTTTTATGGTAATTTCAGGTATTAAAAAATTCTTAGAGAAATAATAGGGAAGCAAGTCAAGCATTTCACTTCTCCCAAGATTAATCCTTCAATCTACAATTTCCTATAATTCCTATGTAACAAAAGGGGGATGGTGTATGTCAAAATGTATCAGAGCTGTGTGCTGAGCACAGAGACTGGAAGTGATCCGGGCCAATGTCGTTCCCCTCCCAGCCAAGGACAAAGTTCTTAGGACATTAACATAGCTTTGAGGTTTCATGTCATGCTTGTCCATGAGTTGTAAGACTGTCACAGGTATAGTGAGAGAAGCTGGGTTCTTTTACTCATTTTTCCCCCCAAACTGTAAATAATTTTTCTTTACAATTTCTGTTCTAATTCCCTTGGGAATAAAGGGAAACTAAGCAATGGGTCTAACCTAACTTGATGGTCACATTGGTCTGAAGGTTGTGGCTCAGAAGGAATGCACTCATGGCAGAGCTTACATGAGGAGACGAAAGTACACAAGAAATAATGGAATGGGTATCAGTTACAGAAACTGCTCATGTTATCCCTGGTTCTCATAGTAAATGCTTCGAGCCGTTTTCATTCATATGATGATTCCTATATGTCTTCGTTACTTTTCTGTTAGTATGAGAAGACATCATGACCATCATGGTGGAGCACTTGGCAGCAGGCAGGCATACATGGCATTGGGGCTGTAGCTGAGAGCTCATATCCTGAGATAACAACTGTGGGGAGAGGATAGATGAAGGGAAGGAGAGGAGGAGGGAGGGAGAGAGGGAAGGAGAGAGGGAGGGAGGGAGGGAGGGAGGGAGAGAGAGAGGGAGGGGGAGGGAGGAGGGAGGGAGGAGGGAGGGTGAGAGAAAGAGTATATGTCTATGTGTCTGTGTGTGTCTGCATGTGTGTGTGTGTGTGTGTGTGTGTGTGTGTGTGTGTGTGTATGTGTGTGTTTGTCTGTCTGTATGTATACACACATTCCTAAGTACAGCGTGCTTGGTCTGTATAATGTTACTTATATAATGGTTTTAGGGCTGCCCTTTTGTTATTGGATAACCAGAAGACTCTGTCCCATCCTCAGTATTCCTTAGTTACCTGTAGTCCCTTGGGTAGCTTTGAGGCCTCTTGGGCTTTCCCCATCCATGTTAGCCTGTCTATAAGTCAGTGATGCAGTGAGGGAGGATATGATATGTTTACTTTTAATATAGGACATTATAAGATCAGGAATGAGGGGTTAAAGGGTTAATGATTTAATAGTCAGCCGCAATGCTTCTCTTTCTGAGAAGCAGGTATAATTTCCCCTCCATTATTATTTCTTTCTTTTTTTAACTGAAAATAGATTCTTTTCTCGTCCATTGCATCTTGACCAGAGTTTGCCCACCTTCCACTTCTCCCAGCTCCTCTCCACCAAGTCTCTTCCCAAGATCCATAACACTTTAATTTCCCTTCAAAGGAGGGCAAGCTTCCAAGAGACAACCAAACATGACAAAACAAGATACAGCAAAACAAGGCAAAAGCCCTCATGCTGAGACTAGACAAGGCAAGCTGCTAGAAGTTTCGAAAAAGGTCCCAAGAGCAAGCAAAAGAGTATTATTTCTTTAACAATGATAGACCACAGGTATTGAAGAAAGGTAATCCATGGGAGTAAACTGTAAGGAAGCCCCCCCCCATGTCTCTCTGTCTCTCTGTCTCTGTTTCTCTGTCTTTCTCTCTCCCTATCTCTGTCTCTCTCTATCTCTCTGTCTCTCTGTCTCTGTCTCTCTCTCTCTCTCTATCTCTCTCTCCCTCCTACCCATGAGCATAAGCATGCTAATATACACATGTAATATACCTATGGTTCAGAGAACAACCTAAGTGAATAGATTCTTTATTCCCAGCACGTGGCTCACGAGGACTGAGCTTAGGTCATTAGCCTCTGCAGCAGGTGCTTTCCTGAGAAGCCATCTCACTGGCCCATCTACTCATATTCATATAACAAGTGTTTTGGCAGCACTGTTGTCAGTCATGGCCATTAACTCCTCTAGAATTATAGTGCTGAATTACATACATTATTTATTAAGTACATAACTCAGGAAACACATTTTCTTCTGGCACATGGTTTAATGTATATAGTTCAAAGTTCTTATATTGTCGGAGCAATTTAATTTCTGTCATGTAAGGGATCCAGAATGCATCCCCAAGTAAACTTCAGACACGCCCGTGTCTAATGCAACCTTTGCGTTTCTTTTTGGTGGTGGTGGTGGTTTGTTTGTTTTTTGTTTGTTTCTTTTTTTTTTTTTTTTTT
>NW_022196898.1:65551949-65554167 GCF_008632895.1 Mastomys coucha | reverse complement strand
TGTAGACCAGACTGGCCTCGAACTCAGAAATCCACCTGCCTCTGCCTCCCAAGTGCTAGGATTAAAGGTGTGCACCGCCACTGCCCGGCAAGCTTTGCGTTTCTTAAAAGCTCTCCAGCTTAACTCATTTGTTTTTCTAATTCTGTACTTATTAGTACTTGTGCTAGGTGTACGTATACATGTACACAGGCATATGTGCCTCGATACAGAGACCAGGCACTTAGGGTGTCCTGCTCTATTACTCTCTGTAGGGTCTCTCATGGAAGTCATAGCAAGGCTGGCAGCCTTTAGTCTCTACCACCTACAACACAGTCTTGCCTGGCCATGCCCTGCTTTTTATAGGTATACTGAGATCTGAACCCTGGCCCCTGTGCTTTTGCAGCAAGTGCTCTTAGCCAGCCTCTGGGAACTCTGGCTTTTAAGTTTCACATGAGTGTCTCCGCTCAATCCAAGATGTCCATAGAAGAAAATAACTGAAAGAAAAGTCTAACTTTAATTTTTCAAACCCTAATTTTTTAATGATTCTTCTTAAACGCTTTAACCTCCTCTTTAGCCCACCACCCACCAGAGGTAGTGGAAAAGAAAGGATACAGGGGAAGTGGACTTGTTTAGAAAGTTTTTTGGAGCGACTCCCATCTGTGTTGTCTGGAAATAGGCAATTCAGTTCACAGGAGCTCGATCCACTCTCAAACACTTCATAGATATAGCAACAGTCCCGACAAGTACAACTCAATTATGCAATGTAAGGTGGACCAATACATGTGTGTCCATAGCAAAGAATTTTTCATCTCATGTCTTTTCACAGGCTTGCTTTAGCAGAACATCCTTTCTCCTGTGTCAGCAAAATATTTCTTTGTGAGATTGCCTTAGTCTTTCACCTATGTCCCCTTCAGAAAAAGGTTCCTTCACGTGTTTGTCCCAGCAAAACGCTATCCAACACGACTAACATTTCAAAGAACCCCTAAGTTTCCGTTTCAGAAAAGGGCAAATGGAAGCTTTTATCTTGCTTTGTCAGTTATACATTGGACATCTGCAGGCCCAAGTAAAGAGTGGTTTAGCCTCTACAAGTACCTAGCTCAGTACCCAGAGGATGTCCATTTATAGTCTCTTCAGTGTGTCTCCAACACTAACGTGTAGTGAGGAAAAACTTGATGTGAGTTCCCTGGGATGCTACCTGAAACCACAGTGGGGTCCTAGCCTGTGCTGTCACTGGAGAGTATGTCTGGGTTTGTGCATGGCCCTGCAACAGCAGGGGTGTGTTACCACCAATGGACAGGTGAACGTCCCTGATCAGGACTGATGCCAGTAGACATGTTTAGGGGAGATGAGTACGATTGGGGTGCATGATTTTAAATATAGATACACACAGAGACACACACATGTAGACATGTACACACACTAAAATGTTAGAAAAAGAAGAAGAACAACAACAACAACAAAAAGCTCGGGTCCCAGACATGCTGCTAGCATATTCCATAAGATCCTGTGGAGTGAGTACTGCTTTCTTATTGTATAGATTATAGATTAGGAAATTTGCCCTGTGAAGTTCTCAGGCAGGACTGGACTCCTAGAAACTCAGAGCCTTGTGCTTTAAATCATTAGTCTCTCTTGTATGACTATACAGTTTTAAATTTTAGACAAGACGTGGGAGGATGAAGCAAAACTTCATGCTAAGCAAGTCAGCCAAGTGAAGTAGACAGTAGAGGAGGAGTGTGAGTCCCGTAGCCGAGCGCATGTCTCCAAGGGTGGAGATATTATCAACGAGGCAGGTGCTTCACCAGCCCAGCACACAGACACCTCTCTCCCTCATCCGTGGGAGAGCCCTGAGCTCAGAAGCATTATGGTAATGATGTCATCCCATCTGAGTTTGATTACCTTTGATTGTTTACTACTTACTTGTGTTTTCATGTACCTTAATTTCATCATATGGCAATTTAGAGCCACATTGAATGTCTATGGGAAGTGAAGGTATAATGTGGATACTAAGTCTTTCCTAGAAAGCTGACTCCCAGTGACCTTGCCTTACATTTGTTCTTGATCCTTGATGTGGATAGACCTATGCCTAACTCACATGACACCAAAAAAAGTCTGTATAAGAATGGACATTTTATGCTAAAACCATTTTTTTAATCCCTTGTTTTTAAAGAGAGTAGGAGCCTGCATTTAATGGCAAACATTTTTTTGTTTTGTTTTGTTTTGTTTGTTTTTTTTTTTTTTT
>NW_022196898.1:65512658-65551887 GCF_008632895.1 Mastomys coucha | reverse complement strand
CCCCGGCTTAGTGGCACGCAGGTTATACAGGAGCATGGATAAAAGATCTCTGTTACTTGTACTTCCATGGATATATGTTTTGTAAATCTTTTTTAAAAAGTAACAGAATTAAAAGTTTTAAAAGTCATTAGTGAAAAGTATTCAGATTTTGTAGACTTCTGAGTTAGTTTCGCTTCAAATTAGGGTTTAAGGTTTAAGGAAAAAGGACTCAGGGGGCTTAAGGGCTTGGGAGACAAAGTGCTTCAAACATTATTAATAACTGTTAAAACAAGTTAACGGGCCACAGTAGTGCAAATATTCCCATGAGGCCACGTGAAGGGGAGGCCAGCATTGTGCTTTAGTAAATGTGACCAATGTGCTAGGATTTATCTACCTGCTTCTCTCCACTGCCCTGTATGAAGCACAAACCTTACACCATAATGAGCAGGAAGACACTACTGTACTGGGGTCTGACGAGCAGCTCTTCCTTAGTCATTGGAATTGTAGAATAATCTCCCATACAATCTTAGGCTGGTTCAAAGAAATAAGGGACTTTCCAGCTTCAAATGGGACTCGTGTCAGATGTTGGGATAGAACACAAACCTCAAGCTTGTTTTATTTTCTTCATAATGGCTTCCTCTTACATCATTAATAAATAGCTACATTTAGTCACTTAGTCATTGAATATACCCTTAATTTATAAGATGGTGATTAAAGTGGTTGAGTTACCTTGGCGTCTATATTTCATTTTTCTCTGTGACTTTGTCTGTTCTTGGGCATCTCCAGACTTTCGTTTTGCTTTCCATGAATAATAATTATCAGAAAGTATGTTCCAAGTTTGCCACAGTTTGTTCATATTCTTCTGTCAGAAAAAAAAATTTTTGAGTGAAAAACTACAGTTTAATCTCATTTTATTATCCTAGTACAAAGAGCTCTAAAATTTAAGAATTCTATTTTGATAGAATGGCTCCGATGCCTCAAGAAACTCTGTGGTAATTGTATTGGTTTTCTTTCTTACAACATCTACCATGTGCCCTGATCATTGTATAATGTATTTATTAACTAATTGAACAGGGACCATTAATTTTTTTTTTTTTAGTATATACTTTTCTTTTTTTTAAATATTTTATTTTCTGTATATGGATGTATACCTATGTACTAACTAAATCTGTTCCTGGAGTTCCCAGGGACCAGAAGAGGGTCTGGGATCCCCTGGCACTGAAATTATAGAAGGTTGTGAACTTCCATATGGGTTGTTCTGGGAATCAAACCCAGGTCCTCTGGAAAAGCAGACATTGCTCTCAATCACTGAACCATCTTACCAGTTCCTTATATGCTTCCCTTAAATTGGTTAAATGAGCTGCTTCTCAATTCTCTAATTACACACACACACTTTTCTTTGGAGTTTTGTTCTGTTTTGTTATGAGAGAAGGTCTTACTGTATAGCCCATGGTATCCATGAGCTCACTGTGGAATCCAGAGCAGCTTGAAACTTGGATCAGTCCTCCTGTATCTGGTCTCTCGGTGCCTGTAAGGAAAGGACACAGTGAAACCTATGAACTAGACTACTCCGTGGGTGGAAAGAAATGTTTATTGGGAGAACAAACTGCCAAACTTCCTCAGAGAACAGAGGACAGCTACTGGTATGGAAAGCCTTATCAGTTTTATGGGAAAGGTGCGGGAGGTAGGAAGAGAGTAGAGCAGCCTGAGGGTTAACATGAGGACTTTTGCTCTGTAACAGGCTGTTAGGCTTAACCAGGAGCTATAGGCCCTTGCCCAAGGTAGTTGACGCTAGGGGTAGATAAGGCAAGTAGTAGCATTCCTGGTAACAGAAACAGCCTTTCGGTTTATCTAGTCAGAGTCCTGTCTGGGTTAGATCCAGGCCTTCATCTAAGACATTGTCAACAGCACTGCCATTTATGGGGGAGGGGTGCTGCTTCGACCTAACTGTGCTGAGATTGCACATGTGTGCCACCGTGGTGGGCTTCTTTGGGGGCTTTGAATAGACAAAATTAAAGTTACTCTTACATCATACTTCCTATAACCTAACCACTGTTCATAGAAAGTTTCCTGAACTTGGTTTGATTCTATTGTAGGTTTACCAGATTTAATGATTCTATTTCATAAAATGTGAATATTGTTCAAATTACATAGGAAAGGTAAAAATGTTTACAATTTTCATATAACCCTGATACTGTAACAATTCAAAACAAATGATTATATCATAGGTTACCATCAACAAATAGAACTAGTTTTATCTACTTGTGAATTATAATGATATGAGCATTTATTTCATAGAACCAGTATCTTGTGAATTATAATATGAGCATTTATTTTATAGAACCAGTGTTTTGATTATGTACAAATGAGTTCTAGCACTGTGAATATGTTGTTACTTCCAGAAGAAATTAGAACAGCATCCAAGAGTGAAAATATAAAGTGAAAAGCCATGGGTAGTAGCCAGCTTCCCAACACTCCTCCAGAAACTTCTAGCCATTGTCATGTGGCCTTTTTGCTTTGGGACTATGGTAAGACAGAACACCATGTCCCGGGGAGGCCTGCTTACCTTATGGCAACAAAAAAGGAAGGGGAGAAAGAGCAGGGACAGAGATCCTAATATCTGCCTCAAGGGTATGTCTCCATTGCTTGTCATTAGCTCCCTACCCCAAGATTCTGCCACCTGCTAGTAGCTCTGGAACAGGCAGCAGCCTTAACCCATGGGTCTCTGGGGGATGGTTCCCACCCAAATGATAGCTTTTCTGTGGTGGAGAGATGTCTCTTGAGAGTGAAGCTGTGTGTCTGCTGCTCCTCCATGCAAAGCCCTTCTCTGGGTGGGCCCCATGCTGTTTGACCCCTTTTCCCAAGCTCTGTTATTTTACCACTCATGTGCTAGGCTCTGCTGAAATACAATCAAGATGGCAGTTCACACAACCTGTCACATGCCAGCTTGACAAAACTACCAAAATTAATACCTGGAGTCAGTCTGGAATTTTTAAACTATCAATGTCATCTTGAGGTTTCCTATTTTGAGCTCTCTTGCCTTACCAACATTGACATTTAATAACCTTTTGTAAATGAATGGATTTTAATAACTGTCCAACACTGACACACAGGCAAGAGGGGCAATTTGGAAGAATGACCACATCATATCACTACTGTCACCTTGCCTTGTTTCTTACACCACATCCCCCCTGCACTTCCATTTCACATTATTAGCCACTTGGACTTTAATCCTGGTGCCCATACCTTGACAGTCCAGCTTCTTCTTCTCTCCATCATTCTCTACCTCCCCCTGGTATCACAGGAATCTGTTGATTGAGCTCTTTCAGGAACTCTTTGTCACACTCAAACTTCCCCAGCAATCTTCCTTAAGATTCCAGAGCCACCCACCTGCTCATCCACCACTCTGATTCTCCTGTTCTAGGTCCCAACGATAAAGAGCCACGCTCGGGTGTGTCTGGGAACCTGTACTTGCCATGCTGTGCACTTCATGTGAACTGCTCCTCACTTTGTCTTTAATCAGTTGCTTTGTATTCCTCCCATCAGCAGGGGTTCGTGAGTCTATTAGCACCTTGCGTAGACTACATGCGTGCTGAGTGAATACCACAGAGTGGGTGAGTGGGTGGCTGAGTGAATGAGAGCAAGCCACACCTTCCTTGTTCTTTTGCCTTAATAATTTTCTGAGTTCTTATTTCCAACCCATTGTTTTCCTGTCTTCTCTCCACTCGCCTGTCTCTTTCAGCTACTATATTTATTCTGTTCAACACAGTCTTGCCTGCTCTGGATAGAGCCTCCAGTGTTTACCCCTGGGAATCCATTCCACATGCAGCCCATTCTACCTCCCAGGCTTCTATCTACTTTCCCTGCTGCATCTCTTCCCTTTGTCCTT
This sequence comes from Mastomys coucha, assembly GCF_008632895.1. Classification (NCBI taxonomy): domain Eukaryota; kingdom Metazoa; phylum Chordata; class Mammalia; order Rodentia; family Muridae; genus Mastomys; species Mastomys coucha. Next base: position 65,548,019 of record NW_022196898.1, on the reverse strand, counting down.
GTCCACTCCAAACTCTGCCACCATCTCTCCCTTCTGTGTCTCACTGTAACAATGTCTGTGCTCATGTTGGGTCCTCACCTAGGTCTGAGACCCTGGGAATACATGGTCGACATAGTACCTGCCCTGCAAGCAGAATTAACCTTCTATCCTGCATCTTTAAATTCATTTGAACACTTCTCTCACGTATAGTCTTTGAGAATGAGAGCAGCATCAGTTCACCTTTGACCATCACAGGCAAGCTAGGCCAACTCATGTTAATATCCTCTTGGCATACAAAGAACACATACATGGCAGATGTTGATTTGAAACCCTGTTATGTCATAGGTCACTATGGTCTTTGTTAGTCCTTTCTCCCAGGCTTCTAGCTTCTAATAGAAAGATAATAAAACCCAATTTACAGTATGCTTATGTAGATTAAATGTGATAATATATGCAAACCATATAACGTAAAATGAAAGCCAATGGCATAAATGTAGTAATTGTCCATTAGTGCTATTGTTACTATTGCTTTAGGTGAGTACTGTTAGAAGATCTTGTTTTGTCTCCTAGTATTAATGTGTTTCATTTAACTCTGTGTAATTTCTAGCTGAACAAAACTGAAACTAGAAGTTAACCATTAGCTTTACTATTAAATTTAAACCTTTTCTCATTACCTTCCAATATTCTATTAGTCCTTAGTCCTTTCTTTTTCCTTTTTTTTATTTTTTTATTTTTTTGGTCTTAGAACATTTTGCAGGTAATTGCTTGCTTTTTAAGGTTTCACCTGACAGAGGACCAATTACTGCAAGTGTTTGTGAAAAGAAAAAGTGAGAACATATTCAATTCTCTCCACCCAGGCTTTTCTGCACTGTTTTGCAATCGAGAATATTAAATGAAGTCCAAATGGTTACAGCTAGCAGAGCCTGCTACTTGTAACTGCCCAATATACCAGGATACCTGAGGGTTTTCCTTGGCCTCATGGGTCTCTAACACATTCTGTTTTCTCAAATTTGTTAACTTTTGTTGGATGACCATGTGTTGTCCTAATTCAGACAGATGGCAGACTCAGAATACCTAGTCTTTGTGACAGAGCAAGTAACAAGGGGCTGGGGTTGTAGCTCAGTTTGTGCAGTGCTTGCCTAACAAAGCCCCGCATTAGATCTTCAGAATCTAGGTATGAGGATACAGGACGTGAAGGCAGTGGGAGTATTGAGTTTGAGGCCAGCATAGACAACATGAAGACCTAGTGTCAAAAAGGAAGTGAGAAACTCAAAATCCACTGAGCAACTTTAGGAGAAGAGCATCTCATTATATTATGCTTTCATGGAGCATTAGCATGATGCAGTGCATACTATTCTTTGACTCGAGTGTCTTGTGCTTCTTATTAAGCAATGTTTTTTTTTCTAAATTAAAATCACGAGAAGATGATTCATTGTGCAGAAATATTCTCATTTTCCCTTTTTCCAACTGAAATTACGAAGTCAACAAGAACAGTAACAACAACAAAATGCAGCAAGGAAAACATCAAGAATTGATCATAGTTATTCAAAATAGATGTGTCATCCTCCATACTGGTAACTGAAGTGAGACCCAGGCATTGACAGAAGAACAGCACAATGCCAGAGGCCAAAGGGCCAGAAGAGAACTGGATGCGCCTCATCTACTATAGCAGCCAATGCCAATGGTGTGATGTTCTTGGTAGTGATGGTCAAGGGCAAACATCTAATAGGCAGATTGTTAGACACTATGTAAGTCAGTGTTTTGCATTTCATGTGCTTCTTAAAAAGTCTCTATGAATGGAATGCTATTATTTTTTATATTTGTCTTATGGATGGAGGACTTAAGACTTCAAGTAGGATCCTTACCAATATCACATAGCTTATAAAAGGTAGTAGCAGGACTCAACCCAAAGTCAAACCCACTCCTGAAACTGCCCACAGTTTCATGAACGGAGTTCACCTCAGTTAGGAGGGAATAAAGGACCTGAAAGAGAGGGTTTGAAATGCAAGAGAAAATGTGAAGCCAAGTTGTGTCCCAATCAAGGCTCCACTTTACTGAGAACAAACAAGGGTTTTTATAATCACAGGGGAAACTGAAAATAAGTCTCTGGATTAACTATAAAGAAAGTTCAGCTGCCAAAGTCTCCAGGTTCAGAAGATCTTCAGGTGGCTGGCATACTCAGGCACTGGGCATGCTCAGGTGATGGGTGTATTCAGGTGGTAGGCGTGGTCAGGCGGCTTCTTCAAAGACAGTCACCAGAGAGCATCTGTCTTAGCTCTCAGTTGTTAGCCCTCAAACAGAGGCTGTCAGGAGTCCTATGGATGACTGAAGTGATAGAGGGGATGTAACACACTCCCATCCCTCTTAGTCCTGATTCTACATGGAGAGACTCCCGACTTTGTCCCTGACATCAGAAGACAACTTCTCTTTATAACTACAGCATCCCTTGGACAGAGCTAGACCATCATCAACCCCTCTCTGTTTACAGGGCTTTAATGTAGCAGCGTCCAGAGTGACAAAGAGCAATTTTGCTGTAAATTGATTATAGCAATGGTAACATTTTAACCTTCACAGAGAAGGCAGGAAGACAAAATAGAAGTGTGAAATATTGTATTTCCTGAAGTCAGTATCCGGACATCCTTCAGGCCAGCCATTCTGTGCAAGTATATAGAACTGTATAGACCACAAGGCTAAGCAGACGAGAGTATGGTCACAGTTGGTGGATGGACTTCTGGACCTTAAATATTTAAAATCTGTATGGCTCTGTAGCTGGGAAGACTATAGCCCACAGAGGAGTGACATTAATGACCTCAAAGCACTTTTTCGAGAGCATGGATCCTGCTTGAGTTTGGTCTTTTAACAACTTTACTCCAGGCTCTAGCTCTTAGTACCCATTGCCTGGCATTATTAGCCATTCAGTTAGCACTCTGTTAGACAGTCCTCCTAAAAGAACACAGTGGCTCACAATGTGATTCGTGACATCCCTGAGATAGTTCTACCTAGGAAAGCAAACAAGCAAACAGTGCACCAGGAATCTTACCGCTAGAAAATGTAAATCGCCCATTGAGGATAGAGGATTGTATATATTGCAAACACAGGTGAGTGTGTGTGTGTGTGTGTGTGTGTGTGTGTGTGTGTGTGTGTGTACAATCTGTTCTTTAGAAAAATAAAGTTTAAAATTAAAACACAGAAATGAAATTTTACATTAAAGGAAAAATTCAAGCATCAGTAAAAAATATTTTTTATTGGCTTTTCACCCTCTAAACATTTTCACATAGTCATTTCTTTGAAAGAAATGCTTCTGAAATGATGTCCCTTTATGAGTCAGTCGGACCACAAATGATGTCAGTGTATAATGTCCCTTTTAAAATGTGAAAAGGTGGTGTCCTTAACCTGAGAGAGATGCTATTCCTGCTCATGTCTCTTGACTTAGCTCTGGTTCGGGAAACTTCAGAGCCCTTCTGTGGACTGCATAGCTATTAGATCATCCTGCTACTTCTCTCAGCGCCTCCAGGGACCGCCTCTGCTTTTTAAATCCACCTAGCCTCTTGCTCGAGTGATGCCAGCCATGAATCCACCTCCAGGTCCAGCCATGTCTTACCCATGCCCTCTGCCCAGACAGCTTTAACCAAGAGAACCCCCTGTTTCATTCTCAGACATCCACTCTCAATTCTAATGGTATTTTCTTACTTAGATTGCCTTTGGTCACTGTGTCTAAAATTTCAGTAGCCTAACATTTTCTCTCTAGCATCGGGCTTCATTTTTCTACTTGTGCTTATATTACAAGTTGATGGTTCATATTTTATTTATTTTGCATATAGTCTTTCTCTCCCCAGGAGAGAATAAACTCTAGGAAAAGCGAGAATTTTTGTCTTATATCTTCAGTGCTGAATCTTTCAGCCCCAGAGGCATGCCTGGTGCAGACGAGACACTTAATAAATTATTCTGAGTATATTAACAAACACATACATATGTGAAATATGTCTCAATGTGCTAAATCCAAAGACTAAAAGAGTGGACAAAGTGCTCAAGTTTGGTGGGGATGAGGAGGAAAAACGTAAATATTGCGCTAAGCCTGTATAACGGAGGATGGCTGGAGCTCAGACATGTTGAGATTGTGAACTTGCTTGTGTTCAGTGTGCTGTGTAGTTTTATTTCACCTTGACATGAGATTCAGCTGATAGGCATTTTTTATTAGATTATTATTAGATATTTTCTTTATTTACATGTCATATGATATCTCCTTTCCCAGTTTCATCACAACAACGGTAACCCCAAACTAAGAAGCAAAACTATCTAAGTTAATCCCCTGGACCATCATATTCGAAAACACAATCTCTGTGGCTGTGCATGTAGTTAACTTAGCTTCTGGTTAAAAAAATAATAATAATTGAAATTGGGAACTGTGACTGAGAAGCTAAAGTGATGAACATCCCCTATCTACTAACAGAAATATCATCACCACTAATGATGATCCTTAGATTAATAGTGTAATGCAGATGTGCGCTATTTGTTTTGTAAATAGTGACATTGCAGCATAGAGTTTGAGATCTTATCCAAACTGAAGCGCTCACGTGGCAGACTCCAGAACCAGCCATGCAGCAGGACCTATGGAATGCAGCATGCTTTCCTCCATAGCCACTATGCCTGGTCTGCACTTCTGACTTCCGCACCGGAAACAGGAGGAGCTGTTCTTAACCTTAATATACTAGTCAGACTACATGGATTCAGTGAATTCTCCACATGGCCAGACCACACGCATCGCCTTACCTTTCTCTGTGGTGTCTTCAGCTTACAGAGGAAATTGGAAAACTTGAAGATAAAGTGGAATGTGCTAATAATGCCCTGAAAGCAGACTGGGAACGGTGGAAGCAGAACATGCAGAATGACCTCAGGTCAGCGTTTACCGACACGGCAGAGGAGAACATCCGCTACTACGAGCAGGTAAGCCCATGCTCCTCGAAAGCACTTCCTAGTTACGTGGTATGCTCTTGACTGTCCACCTGCTTTGTTGAAAGAGTCAGGAAAAGAGTCCAATGTCAGTCTGCAGCCTCCTTGGTGACTCCATTCTGCTCTGATTTCCCCTCTCTTGATTGCTCTGGAAGGATTTGCAGTCCTCAAAAGAGGGTGGGATGTCTCTGATGGTGCCCTTCCTTTCCCCCTTTCTATGTTTATCTTTTTTTTTTTTTTAAGATTTATTTACATGAGTGCACTGTAGCTGTCTTTAGACACACTAGAAGAGGGCATCAGATCCTGTTACACATGGTTGTGGACCACCATGTGGTTGCTGGGAATTGAACTCAGGACTTCTGGAAGAGCAGTTAGTGTTCTTAACCTCTGAGACATCTCTCCAGAATCTGCAAAAGAAGAAAATCAGCAGGCATTTGATGGTGCACAGACTCAATCGCCAGCTATCCCTGAACCCCGTGTTTCTTCTATCCCACCACTACTTAAAGAGCAACAAGGAAAGAGCAGCTGATCCAAAGATCTCTCTATACAAAGCTAACTAGCACTTGGGGGAAAACAGGTCATGCTTTGTTAGCATTTTTCTTTTTGAATAATCACTTTGAATTTTGCAACTAACAGTCCTCAAAGAGGTTGCTGTCTCAAATGAATGATGTAATGTTATTGCTTTCCTACCCAACATAATCTAAATATACTTTCCTAGAAGAATATGTAAAAAACATCTCTCTAACATTGCCTCTGACAAAAATAATAAATATATGAAATTGGTAGATTAGGGAATTTATGCTATATAGCTACAATAATTATCATATTGGAAGTAGCTTAAATTCAGTAGTTATTTCTTTTGAAAGATGAATTAGTATGAACATATTCATAAAATAAAAATTAATTCTGCATTTTTTTAACCAAGCATTATGCAGTAACCTGAAGAGATAGCGGCAGCATGTATGATGACAGCCCTTTTTTCATAGAGAGATACCCAGTATAGGAAAGAGTTAAAACAAGGCATCTTAAAAACTGTGATGCACTGTCTAGTATAGCCGGGTGGTGGTGGCACACGTCTTTAATCCCAGCACTTGGGAGGCAGAGGCAGGCAGATTTCTGAGTTCGAGGCCAGCCTGGTCTACAGAATGAGTTTTAGGACAGCCAGAGCTATACAGAGAAACCCTGTCAAAAAAAAAAAAAAAAAAAAGAAAGAAAGAAAGAGAGAAAGAAAGAAAGAAAAGAAGGAAAAAAAAGAAAGAAATACATTGCGGGGAACCTAATACAAAAGAGATGCAATAATCCTCCAGAGAATAGGTCGAGGATGAAATCTGAATGCTGAATCTCTACTTGAAGATGTGAGAAACCAAAATCCAGGTACCAAAACCTCATGGACAAGAATATAGACGTGAGGGACGTGTTCAAACCATTTAGCTGTGTTAGACGAAGAAGCAGAGGCAGTGTTGAGATAAAGCTTAGGCTGATGGGCACAGTATCAGTTTAATCTCATCATTCCTTCTAAGAAAGCCAATGAGTTCTCATCTGATGATGTTCATTCTCTCTTCTTACTGTTGACCCTGCATTCATACCCTTGAAGGAATCCAAACAGCTCAACCTGTCTGTAAGCTTCAGGTTTGAAAGATGTAAACTACTTCTCCTTAATGAAGTCCTTTTATCCACATGAGGTGTCAGTATCACAACTGTTTAGATCTATAGTGATCATTACTCCTCCTTTGTGGTCCAGGCTGGGCATACTGACATTGACATTGTGGCATCTTAGTGACAGTCAGCTGAGAGAAGGCCTTGAGCATGCCGTGTAGAGTTGGACAGGTGCACAGCAGTTAGGGGCGTGTCCTTTTCTGGCAGAGAGCCTGAGTATGGCCCCAGCACCTATGTTACTCCACACACAGCTGGCCGACAGCGGCTTCAGTTCCAGAACATCCAATGCCCTCTACTGCTGCATGAGTACACACACACACACACACACACACACACACACACTTAAAAATAGAAATAAATCTTTTAGAAAAAAAAAGAAAATACCTTGAAAAGGAGTATATATAATATACATGTTTATTATTGTGAAGCATACATTAAAGGTATTAAAAATTATATGACAAATACAATCAATTTCTTTTCTATGCAATTCCTGATGAGTTTTCTAGGTTTGGGCTCTGGGTCTTCTGAGATGGGGTCTTGCTGTGCAGCCCTGGCTGACATGGAACTTGCTGAGTAAACCAGGCTGACCATGAATTCACAGACATCTGCCTGCCTCTGCCTCTGCCTCTGCCTCTGCCTCTGCCTCTGCCTCTGCCTCTGCCTCTGCCTCTGCCTCTGCCACCTCCAGAGTGCTGGGGTTAAAGGTGTGTGCCACCACACTGGGCTTCAGATTGAGCTTTAAAAAAAAAAAAAATGTGTGGGTGAATGTTCTTACTAATTCAGTTTAACCTGACTAAAATGTTTGGAGTTTGACCGGGGACATCTTACATAAATGTGTATTCATGTCATTCTCATGTTAAAACTTGGTATATACACAAGTATCACTTCCTTGGAAATAGTTAAATTACCATCAACATGCCTAGTCCTAACAAACATCTTTCACAGCTGCTCACATCTTTCACAGCTGCTCGTGTCACTGGGTTGTGCTTTTCACTTTGTCCAACTGTGAACTGTCTTTCTGTTACTGAAAATACAAGTCAAGTACCGCGCCGGATGTGTTGTTTGGAAGAACAATTGATTGTTATTATAACTTTAAAAAACCCTGCTCCAGATATCCCTTGTTATTTCCTTAGTGATACATTTTAATGTATCTGGCACATCAGTCCCCTAAGGCAAGATAGGGAAGTGGGCACCCTTGAGTGATCAGGAGGTCTTCATTAGTAGAAAAGCTGCAGTGGCCTTAAGATCAGCAGTGTGTGGTCATCTGTTAACTTCAGACTGTCTCAGACACATGGAAAAATGAAGGGTTTCATGATCTTTCCGTCCCCCGTTTATTTTAATCATATTATCACAGAAATGCCTCCTTTTTCTTTACTATTCACATAGATAATTCCCCAAAGGGTCTATTCCTTTTGCAAAAGATAAAATAGAGTTCACCTATCTGCCTTTGGATTTACTTGTAGGAAGGGAAATGATCACAGCTTGTATAATTTCAAATTTAAATATCAAAATGACAGAGGGAAATGAAATTACACATGTGCAAAAGTGGATCTGAGTCAGATGCTAACGATGGGCATTCTGAAATGTCGTACTTAGATTCCTGACTCGGGCATTCTGAAATGTCGTACTTAGATTCCTGACTCGGGCATTCTGAAATGTCGTACTTAGATTCCTGACTCTGTGGGAGACCTTTGACTCTGGCTAAAGGATGGTTGTAAAATGATACTCTGTTATTTTCTACATGAAACCCACGCCCAGCTTGGATCATCCCAGCCTGCATCTGTTTGTTTAGGGGACTAGTCTGCACAGTGTGTCTGCAGACAATTTCACTGTTCTGAAGTGAAGTGTGCTTACACAAACTAAGATGACCAGGGCATCGCCTAGGAGATGAGATATTATGGAAATGTGCTGTGACCTTGACTGAACCAATGTGAAGCAGGACATGATTGTACATCAGCATATAAACAAATTCTTACTAATGTGATAATATGACAGGGATATTGAAACAGTGTAATTTGGCATATGGAACTAAGTGAGTGGATTTTTTCATTGTTTTTGATTACTCTCGATGCACATAGTGATGGAGAAAGCTTCAAAGAATGCTGATCCTGGAGAAAAAATGGTGGGTTACTAGAGTACATTCTTATGAAAGCTTTGTTTTGGCATCACTGACTACTTAGCTATCCTACCTCCTCTTACACATGTACGTTGGGTACCTCCTTGGACTTCATTTCAGGGTAGCTTTAGGGTAGCTCTAGGTTTGACCAAAACCATAAAAGAGAACAGTGACCTTTTCCCTAGTAGAAAACTTGTTTGGTGACGTCACTGTGAGTTTGAAGGCTGTTACAAACAACCCTGATTTCTCTTCAGTTCTATTGAAGGGCCTTTGCTCAAGGAAATGTCCGTGGCTTTCTTTGTGTGCTCATATGCAGAGGACAGCCTGACAGGAATAAAAAGGATAGGGAATTGACCAGAGGTAGCTGGAAATTGTGTTGAGGGGTGGAGTTAGTAAAGGGAACTGGATTCTAGGACATCTGTAGTTCACAGACTTTAATGTTTTCTGGTTTTTTTTTTTGTTTGTTTGTTTCTTGTATGTCTTTTTATTTCGTGTTTTTTTATTTAGTATTATTAGTCTACATATAAAAATCATTATTTTGTAGCCTTGTGTTCTATTTAAAAGAAAGTAATATATACTTACTGAAAACCACCACAGAGAAATTAAGTAGTTTTCCTAAAGTAAAGAAGACATAAAAGTTAATAACCTCATCTCCTACAGAAAAATAGATATTAGTATAATTATAGAAAAATAATTTACTAGCCCGAGATTGTGATACTCATTAAATAAGCATTTGCATGGCCCCTTTTTGAAAGTGCCCATATGAAGTATATTACTTTTTTTTATTTGGGGCCATGATGATTAAAATGAATATATTTGGGGTTTTTTATTTCATATTTTTCAGTTGTTTGCATAATTTTTCAAGTAATCATAATTGTCATGTATTTATAGATCACCATGCAATTAGATATTTACTACTACTTAAAATTTGTGTATTTTTTTTCTATCTTATGTAACACTATAGAGCCAGCTGTGCTGATGTGTGTGTGGGGGGACACAGTAAAGGGATGGGTACTTGTGAGTAGGGAAGGAGAGAGCCAGGAGGCCATGGACTCGGACATGCTGATACCTGCCACATAGGTCAGTGGAGAGCCAGGAGTCTGTTTTGCCAGAGGTAAGAAAAATGACTCTTATTGCATCCAGAAACCTCTTTCACAATTTCCCAACAGTAAGAAATCCTTCTATAGTCCAGCTTTGCCAAGGACTGTAATTCTCTGTTGAGCCTAAGCTTACCGGAGACCCCTTGAGTGAACCACGTGGAGCCTGAATTGATGCAAAAAGTAAGAGGAATTTATTGTTCCTGTGCACTGGGGTCGTCTCAGACCAGAAGGAGAGGCAGCGAACCCTCGCAGCTCATGCAGTGAGCTGTTAGACAGTTTTCAGGCAGCAGCCATTAAGCACAATGTGATTGGCAGAACAGTGTGGCTTTTTAAACCGATTGGCCTTTAGGGAATGAGGTGGGCAGTGGTCTGAAGGTGGGCAATGGTCCGTCCTGTGGAATGTGTCCCCACCCACAGGTAGGTCCCTTCCCACCCTGCAGTCTGAGGAATGTTAATTAGCCTTTCCTTTCCAGTGGGACAAGTGTTCCATGACCTTCCCAGAGTTCCTGAGTTGACCTTTTCAGGAACCAGCCTCAGCTTGGAGAGGGGTTCTGAGAGAAGAGGTGTCTGGGATAGGGGAAAGAATGATTCTAAGTCATATTGTGGATCCAGGCTGATGGCTGAGCTGTGTTCTACTTGCTATTCTAAGAGATCCCTCTGTCCATGCCCTGCTTGCTTGTTTGTCTGTCAGTTCTCCAAGCAGTTCTCTCTTTTTATCCTAAAAAAAATTCTCTGAATAGCTCCTATCCTGCAGAACACCCATCCAATCTTTTATTTTACATATCAATCCAGCCATTTACTGCAGGTTTCCTTTTGAATATCTTCTGAATCCCAAGTTCCCAGCCCTTATGTTCTTAGGAGATAGCAAGCATACATTTTTTTTTTAACATTGCAAAATAATTCAGATATCTGTCTGCCTTTGTGAAGCACTGAGGATAAGATAGTTGGGTGGGGCCCTGCCCTAAAAATTACCATTTCTACTATGCCTGGGCTTAACCTCCTTCTTTCCTGCGCTGACCTTGAACTCAGGAATCTGCCTGCCTTTGTATCTTTCTGACAAGTTGAGTCATACATAGCATAGCTGCCTTTGTTCCTTTAGGTTCATGAAGCCCCTCAAAATTCATATTACATCCTTATTTTTTGCATAGCTGAGGAATTGTATATATTTTCAAGTCATACAGCTTTACAGAGAATTTTTACAGTCTCTTTTTTTTTGAGACAGTGTCTTCCTGTGTTTCAAGATTATGGGAATCTTCCTGCCTCAACCTCTGAGTGATGGAATTACATGCAGGTATCATTGCAGTTTGTGCTGGTATCTTTAATGGACAATTGTTTAAATTTGCCTCATTCAGTTGCTTGTAATGGACAGGCCTATAGAAGGATTTGGGGTATACCGAGCACCAAAAATATTTGAGTCCACAAGGACAGCTGGGAAGTAGGGAAGCGTTTATGGTGAAATGCGTTTTCTGGGAGGTAAATGAAAATAGAAAAAAAAAAATTTCCTGACAAGGGCAAATCTCTGTCCAAATGGGCACTACTACTGAAGATTTTCTAAAATCCAAATCTAGTTATTTGTGAGCCATCTAAAAAGTTCTATTCACGTCTTCATCTACAAGCTAAGTAATGGACAGACCAACTCCAAGGATTCTGAATGTTCTCCAAACATAGTTACCTTTATTCCGGAATGCAATGCATCCCTTGTTATGTTTGGAAAATGGGAGCTGCAAAGGTTTGCTTTAACAGTTTTACGCTACAGACTTGACACATTTTTCTGATGTGGGGAAAAAATTGCTGAAAAACCAGCCTGGCCCAAGATAGAATAGCTCCCAAGAATTCTGGTGAAAGTGTATTGATTATAATTATAAAATTGCTACCTGGGAAACATCCTGATCTAGATTTCTGTCAGAAATTTCATTCCTTTGGAAGCTGTAAAAAAAAATCAGAAAAATTACTTTAGTAAAAGGAGCAAGTAGAGCACCTTCCCAAAATTTTATTCTAACTAGCACAGGAGGAATGTCACCTTCATCTGCCATCAGCCTAAGGATAAAGTGCTTTTTAAATCCAGAAGGAGAGAGCAAAGGAGGGACACTCTAGCCATTTTCATATTCCCTAGAATTTAGTAAAGTGGCTTGAAAATTTATAGAAAAGTTAGTTACACTTTCAAAGTCACAGACTTTGAAAGAGGTTGTAACTTAAGAGGAGTGAGCAGTTCGAAAGAGAGAAACGTGAATCATATGAAGAATCAAACGTGATTGCACCACGGACCGCGGACCATGAAACGCTAAGATGAAAGCAAGGTACCTTTAAGGATGAGTCCAGGAAAGAATGGGGAGTGCCAGGGGTCACGCTTCAGGAGGGAGTGAGGTTTGAGGAGGGGGAGTTGAGAAACTTCCAAATAGTACCAGAGTCAAGTATGTGGAGCCTCTTTGAACTAAAGAGAGAAAGATCTAATAAGCTCATAAAATTATTGCAATAAATGTCTGATGGTGACAGTCTGGGAGAGAGAACATGGCTGCTTCGTTTCTGTTCTGCCTCTGTGCTCTCAATCAAGGAGGGAAAATGGAAATAGCATGGATTTGCCTCTCAGAAAAACAAAACCAAAAAAAAAATGGTATATTCGAAGAGGTTAGATGAAAACTATCCATTCTGCAGAAAGAGAGAAGGCTGGTTACTTTAGTTTCCTGCTGGGTGTTAATGAAAACCCTTTACCAGCTAGAAAGCAGAGTTATAGCCTCAACTGAAGCTTTGAATTCTAAACTGACTCTTAGTAGAGAGATTGACAGGTCTTCTATCCACCCCCTTTCCCCTTTCTAGATGACTGCAAAAGTTAACTCCAGAAACTTGGATCTCTGATACCTGTCTCTAATTAATGTCCTCTGCCACATAGTCACCAGCACTACTCAATTCTCTGTATGAGTCACCTTGGGAAGACAAGGGTGGACATGGAGAAACTTTATTCATGTAGAGTTTTTTTTTTTTTCCTCCTGTGATTCTAGAGAATGCCAGCAGTGTTTCAATTTCTTTTCTTTTCTTTTTTTTTTTTTTTTTTTTTTTTTTTTACTCTTGAGGCTGAGATTTAGTAGATTATATTAAAGTAGATTTAGTAGTGTATGTTAAATCATTGCTTCTTTACACATTGGCTCTCTCTCAGGCTGAATCTGAGTAAAGAGGCACATTTTTTAGTAATTAACCTCACTCTTATTACTGCCAAAGCAAAGAGGAGCTATAGGGAGTAGAGGAAACCAAGAGCGCAGTCCTGAGTGACTGTGTATTGCCCACATGGGCGTGTTCTGTCAAGAACCACAAGGCCTCAACCCCATGGAAATGCCAAAGGCCTTCCTTCAACAGGGGTGGCAAAGCTTTTCTGGTGTTGTAGTCAGGGGTGAGTTCAAGCAAATGTCCTGTGTGCACAAGACCTAGCAAGAGCATCTTCTTGCCCCAGGTGTTCCCAACTCGAGACTGCAGCCTACAGAAGCATCCTACTGAGACTGGTTAACCCTCTCCCCTCTACCCTACATAATAAACTTGCAAAAGACTCAAGTTGCTATGGTAGCCATGTCATTCTCATATAATTAGTAAACATTTTTGGTATTTTAGAGGTTTCTCATGTCTCAAAACCTCTATTAAAATTGTCTCATCACTACTTTATGTCCTGTAATATAATTATTTCTCAGTTATCCTTCCTAATGAAGACGAGTTTATGTATGCAATGGGGAGGTAAAGTGTGGGCATCTGCTTTCCCCAGACTTTAAAGGAGGCATGCATTTCTGAGGCTTAGTTGTTTAGAAATTTAATAGGAAGAGATTAGGAAGGATTAACTACTTTAGAACATACAAAGGATATCACATCTTAAAAAGAGAGTCAACTAATGAAAAAATTTAGAATTGGCTGTCATCATTGCCATGCACTGATTAGAAAGTCCTGGTCATGTTCTGATGATGCTCATTGGCTCCTAGGTCAGTGAAAAGTAACAATATTCTCCTATGTCCCTGTAGAGGCGTGTGCTCGCACCTACACACACACTCACACACACACACACATACACACACACACACACTCACTCACACACACACACACACACACACGTATGTGCACGCTCGTGCATGCGCATGAACTCTCACACTCACATACATACACATGCACCATAAACCTTTAGGAGAATGAAAAAGAAAGTGTGGGAAATGCTTTAAAATGGGGTGCCAGAATATTATTGCTGGGCTTTGATCAATTATTTAATGGCACAAGGATACATGTTTTCACTATCACTATCTATAGGGTCAATATATGGTTAAACAAAAATAAGCTTGAGAAAGTAAATTTGGAAACAGCCACTTTCCAGCTGGTGAGCCTCCTGCAATTGGCTGATTTCCTCAAAAGCAACACTGGAGTGAGGAGAACAAACGAGTTGAAAGAATATGAATGCAAATTTAGGCCCTTGGATTGGTTTCTCCAAGAAATATTTGTAACATTTTACTGCCCCAGTAACCGTGTGCAAAAGCGAGAAAAATTGAATAAATCATAGTACCCGAGGCAACCTTCTGTCTTCATCAGACTTTGAGTTAGTCATCCACAGACCACTACAGAATAATAAATAAGTGGGCCACAAGATGGCGTCTGTAGCTAATGAGTCTCTACTTTAACCCTTGCGGCTGTTTTGCTGCACACACAGCTTACATTGTAATTGTAGAAAAGCAGTATGTAAATTCTGTTATCTTAAAGTTGCTGATAAGGTTAAAACTTGCAAGATAGCTTTCAGAATCTGGATTTAGACTTTTACCAAAGTCAGGTTCCTCTCCCCCTTTCTCTTCCTGTTTGTTTGGTTTGGTTTGGTTGTTTCTGCTGTGGGCTGGTTTGCTCTTCTTTTTGTCAGTACGGGGAATTGAACTCAGGGCCTTTCATATGCCAGGCAAGTGTTCTACCACTGAGCAACATATGCAGAATATTGGAATATCTGCACATTTTTATTTTGAAGCAGAGACTCACTGACTTGCCCCGCCTGGCCTTAAACTCACCCTGCCGTCCATCCGTGCTTTGGAGTGACAATCCTCCTGCCTCAGATTCCCAACTAGCTGATAGTAAGTTTTGTGCCGCCAGGACTGACTACTCACTTTACTTCAGTCTGAAAGTGCAGTATAGGGAACAACAGGCTTTAAAGCTGTTCAAGGAAAGAAAAGCAGCAGACTAAAGTCTACCGGTTAAAAAGCAGTCAGCGTGTATTGGCTAACCGTAGTAACTATGGTGATGACTGAAACGATGTCCCCTGTGCCCCTGCATCTTACTTTTGGAAACTGGAGGATAGTAATTATCCTGCAAATACCAAATACTTGGGGGAATATTAAAAAATTTATGGTCACTAGATTTCATCGTGTCTCTAGGCAAGCAGAACTAGACAAAATCGTAAATCTTATGTAACTCCGCTCACCAATTTCGTGTTAGTCTCAGTCGGACCCCTGAACCTTCCTTTTTAGTGTAAACCCACTTATTCTATAAGTGGGTAAGAAAGCCAAGCAAGGCAGAGAGTCACAGTGTGGCCTAGACCTCCTCACGTTCCACAAGGTGACACAAGTTCAGTACCAACTCCTAAATGCGAACACTTCTGTGGAAAGCCGTTGTGTCTATGGGAATGTTACTGTCACCACTGAATCTTTTGAAACCTTGATCACATCTGTTTGTGGGATTACTGTGCACCTGGGAACTAAGGAGACATTTGCCTGTTCTGGTACCAAAATGTCATCCCCTCTGCCGAAGCAGCAAGAGATTTACTTTAAAACTACAAGTTAGTTTGGGAATTAAAGCTTACTTTTCCTAGCGTCTTTTGTTCGTGTTTTGGCTCTGTTTCCCAGCTCTCAGAGTTGTCTCTCAGAGTTGTCTGCTCTCCAGAAGTTTTAGCATTTGCCCTTTGGCTATAGAACACAGGCACCTTGGGAGAATACTTGCTGGATTTTCAGTTACAGAGGATTTGTGGTGACCCTTGTTTTCAGTTCCGCCTCAACCTGGCTAATACACATCCACCACCTTACTTAACCTTCCATAGTGTGGATCATTCACTGTGTTTCTCTTGGGAAGAAACAGCACAGTGTTCTGTGAATCGGTTTTGTTTGGTTTGGTATTTACCACTTATTGTTTCGGATGTTGGTGTGTGTGCACCAGGGCATGCCTGGGGGTTCAGAGGACAACTTTGTGAAGCCAGTTCTCTCCTCCTACCTTTGATCTGATGATCCAACTCAGGTCAAGGGGCTTGCATGGAAAGTTACCTTCACACTGAGCCATGTGGCTCCCAAATCCATTCCCTTAACTAAAGTATAACTACCTGATTCCATCCGAAGCCATTTACAGGAAAAAATTGTGACACATTATTCAAAAAAGGAGAGCCCTGTGTTATTAAAAGTTGTCCCACAGTTGTATAAGAAACTAAACTTGGTAAAGCTAGCTGAAACTGCAAAGACTGGGCCAGAGAGGAGGCTTATGATTAATATCATTTTAAAGTTTATTTTGTCCTCCTTCTGGCACATACAAATACTAACTAGCTTGATTGTTAGTGGTGATTTAAAAATAAGAAAAAGTGAATGCTTAATCGCAATTTAAAGTCAAATCAATAGAAACACCTCATTTAAAAAGCTAGCGTTCAAGGCAAGTACCACTAGGTTTTGAGCCATTGCTGACATTCTTCTTCATGTTTTTCAACTGTCACAGTGCTGATCAGCAGGAGATGCTCCTGGGACTGAGCTGCTTAACTGAGCTGTGTGAACTGCCTAATGCTTGAGGTCTTACTTAAGTTCTCTAGTTCAGGATGAAGTGAGAAAGAATAACAAGAAATGAGAAATGTTGGGCATCAGCTTTTAAATATTTTCATTAAATTTATTTATCTGTTTATGGTTTGAGCGTGTGCATGTAGGGATTGGTGGACAACTTGTGGGAGTTGGTTATCTCCTTCCACCATGTGGATCTGAAGCAGAGATTCTCAACTTGTGGGTTGAGACCTCTTTAGGAAACCTCTGTCTCCAAAAACATTTACATGATGATCCATGACAACAGCAAAATTACATTTATGAAGTAGCAATGGAAACAGTTTTATGTCTGGGGGTCAGCACAGCACGAGGAAATGTATTAAAGGGTTGTAGCACTAGGAATGTTGATACTCCTGATTGAGAGCAACAAACTCAGGATGTCAGGCTCCACAGCAAGCAGCTTTATCAACTGAGCCATCGTGCCCCTTTTCATTGTTTTTAAGAAGAGCTTTATAGATTGACATGTTATATGTACCAGTTATCAGATAACTCAACTGACCGTTACCCCCACATGAGTGGGAAGGAACAGTAAACTAAATATATTTACCTAAGTTAAAATATAATAATAATAATAATAATAATAATAATAATAATAATTCAAAAAGAGGACCAGAAAGATGACAACACCTAAAAGCACTTGCTACCAAACCAGTATCCAGATAGTATAAAGAGAGAACCAGTTCCCACAAGCTGTCCTTTGCCTTCCACACACATACTATGGCATGTACTCCACACACTTACACACAAAATAAATAAATCAATTAACAAATGTGGTAAAAACAATGTAAAACAATTTTGTAATCTCTGAAGAGATTGGATGGCATCAGGAGTTACATAGTTCAAGACCAAATCTTTAGCTGTGTAGACCCAGAATTGTCATTTTAAGCCTTAGTAGAAATGCGGCCAAAGGACATGAGGTCAAAACTTGACATTTAGAAACTAGACAGCAAAAGAATCCAGGAAAACAGTTCATGAGAAAAGAGAGAATGCAGACTTTATGTTGATCAATAGATTGGCATTGGTGGTTCCATAAATTCCTTCTTTGGAGCCATCTTCATTTACTGAGAATTGGCTGAACATCTGATGTATCTAGACTCCATCAATGGTGTGTCTACTACCAAAGCTAAAGCATCTTTAAGAGATACGCAGAGAATCAGCTTCCATATCCACAGAATTAGTATTTTTATCCTTAAAAATTGATCAACCTGATGTTTCCTATACTTTCTTCCCACCTCTCCTCCCAAATAGTCCTTCTTCTACTGTGTAAAAGACATCTTGTCATGTTTGCCAGTGACTTATATACCCCAGCAGTGATATAGGAGAGCTATCATTTGCCATGTGTTGAATAAACCCTAGCTATGGTCCCCAGAATATTTGCAATGCTTTAAATATATCTAGATTATTCAAGCCTCAGCTTTCTCATTTGTAAAGTAGAGTTTATGATAGTAATGTGCACTCAAAGAAAATATAATATATAAAACAGCCATTGTAGTGCCCGTTGAATATTCATAGCAATGTATGCAATGTTGATTATACATCTCCCTCTATTGGAGTTGTTATGTGATTTTTCAGTAATCAAAATCCATAAAAATCTTTTCTCTGCCTCAAGCTGGAGGATGGCAAGGAAGTCACTCAGTAGCTCATGTCTCTTTGTCATGTGTCAATGGCCTTAGTGTTTACATTATAAGTAAATGGTGGTTCACAATACCACTCCGCGTGGACAGTGATTAGCATGCCACAGCCATTATTGGACTTGCTTAGCTGAATGAAGTACAATAGGACAGTGAAGGAAGAGAGACTGTTTGAGGGCCAGCGTCATTTTCACTACAATTCCAAGTCTTTATTTGACATGAATTCTACACAAAGAAAGCTGCTTGAATTTCATATTGACTTTTAACCTGAAGGGTAGTCAGTTTATTTAAGTGTGAGTTTGACTGAGTTGTCTAAAATATGCTATTTATCTGAAAGCAGCCAATGCCTTGGATGGTTCTGCATGGTTAACAGCTGCTGGTTATGGGTGACCTCGCTGAAGAGGGACAAGAGCTCAGCAGAATGCTCTTCAGGGAACATGGGCTCTCCCAATGTATGGATAAGGTTGTGGATCGATTTCATTTTTCATTTTTATGCTTAAATCTGCTGAAGGATATCTGAAACTGAATTAAAACTGGAAAGAAAAACAATCTTACATAACCAATATTTATTGTATATCTACATAGGATATAAACTAAAGAATTTTTTTTTCTTACAGATTTTCTTTCTCAGATGTATATACTTTCACATCTACTCTTAATTTGCTGAGAATTTTTCATTTAATTGGGAATAGATAGTCTTTGAAATTTGGCAAGTGCTCTTGAGTATTGTTGAGATGGAGATGATGTTGTGTTGGATGTGCCAATAATGTTGAATATTGATCAAACCTTGCATTTCATGATAAAATTCACTTGCATATTACACATAATTCTTTGTATGATTACTGGCTTTCCCTTGCTAATTTTTTTTTTTTTTTAGAAATTTTGCATCTATATTCCTTTCTAAAGATTAGTAAGTCTCTTTAATAATATTACTAATCTTCTCAGAGATTCAGTGTTGAGTGTCATTGGTTTTGCTTTACTTGTCTTTTGTTGATTCCTACTCTTGTTTTCCCACATAGATATACACATGCACATACATGCAAACCCTGCAGATTACTTTGGCTTTAATATGTTTGCTGGGAGCTTTTTGTTTGGCTTTTGTTCTTTTGGTTTTTAAAGTAGAAATTAAATGTATGAATTGGAGACCATTTTCTCTTCTCTAATGTAGGCAATTAGTCTTTTTCTGTTTACTCCCCTAGTGGTATTTAGTGGTGTAAAGGGTTTTTGATATATTGTGATTTTTTTTTTCATTTTGTTAAAAACTGTGGTCCAGGAATATTTAAAATTCTCTTATTTTTATTACAAATATTCAGGGGTTTTCATGGGTTTCTCTAATTTTTTTAACTTAATTCTACATTATTCAGGGACCACAGTCCATGTGACTTGAATCTTGTATATACTAATTTTTTTTTTATGACAGGGTCTTAGTCCATATTCTAGACTGGCCTGAAACTCACAATGTAGCCAAGACAAAGGTACTAACAATGACAAATACTCAAGCATCAGTATCCTGTGTGTTGGAATTACAGCTATGTGCCACCACACTAGGCTATTGAGACCTCTCATATGGTCCAGAGTATAGTGCATGAAAGAGATGTGTTTTCTGGTTTTGTATATAGGTGCATTAGGTCAACTTGATCTATCATATGCTGAAGCATGGGATATCAAATCTATATCATTGTTTTTCTATCCACATGTTAAACATAAAAGGACCTGAAAACCTATCATAAATATGTATACCCTTCTCTTTTTATTCAAAATAGCTTGAACCAGCTTCTACTCTTATATCTTTATTCTGATAAGGGTCTTTGTTCTTAAGGCTTCAATATAAATATAGTATTATTCAATTTTCTCTTTGACATATGTTTTATACAGATATATACAATTCTTTTTCATTTTTCATTTTAACATTATATTTAAAATATATAATAAATTTAAACATACTACAGGTGGATATTAGTTTTCTGTTCAGTAGACAATCTATCCATTTTATTGAGATGTATACCTTGTAGGCATTTAAATTGACTATTGATGGGATTAGGTCTGAGTGTGTTATCTTGCAGTTATTTTTTATTCATCCTGTTTCCATTTTCTTTTTGGCTTTGGGGGAATTAATGGACACTTGGATGGGATTTATTTTTCCACCTGTTGGTGTACTGTGTGTATTTCATTCTTATCTCATTTTAGGAATGTTTTAGCCATTAAATATTTAGTCTCAACACCCAGTCCTAGCACATAATAAAACAACTGATAGCAGTCTCAGAACTCTTGTATCAAGGGTATATCAAATTGCAAACATATATACCTCATCCCTAATGTAATGAGGTCCTAAAGCACCTGAGCCTCTTTGCATCAGCACCAGGTCTAGATGCCAATGTGCACCTCTTAAGGGCCGGATGAGTAACTCTGAGCTTCCTTTTCTCTCCTGTCAATGGGCTAACAATGCATTGCCATAAGCAAACGCTTCTTTCAGCGTCTGATATGGTTTCCTCGTATGTGTCAATAGCATCTCTCAGTAAGAATTAGAATACTAAAGCAGAGAGGTGGTTCAGTCGTCAAAGTGCTTGCTGCACAAGCTTGTATACCTAAAACACCCCATGTAAAAAGCCTGGAGTGGAGACACACATCTGTCATCCCAGAGCGAGGCAAGTGGAAATAGAAAAATACCCAGGACTTGCTGGCCTGACAGTCAAGCTGAGTCGATGAAGTCCTTGTCCAATGAAAGATCCTGTCTCAAAAAGCAATTTACAGAGCAATTAAAGAAGACATCCAATGCCCTCTGAGAACACCAAAGAACATGTGTATACCCAGGCAGAACACACTTACACACACTGAGAGAGGCAGGAAGGATATTAAAATACCTGAGAAATGATAAATACTCTCAAGCTGATGGAAGAAATGGGGGCAGATTGCTATATGAGTGGATCTGTTGGGTTGCATTATGAATCACTTTAACACTGACCATTGACAATAGCTAATCCCTCTCATGGTGTTTCCATTATACAGTGCCTTGCTACATGGGAATCATTCCTCACATCACAGACTGACCTCCCCTTGGAAGAAGATTCTGAAGATAAACTTTAATCCTATGGAAGACTCCTGTTTGATCTTTTAGAGACAGCATCTATCAACCAAAGTTATTTTTTTTTCTGGATTGGCTGTGCCCTTTACAAAGAGGATAACAAATGATTTTGCACTGTCTGGAAAACCAACAACATAAAAACTCAGGTATTCCAGGTCATCAACGTGAATTTGTGATATAAATATATCTATCTAGATATATAGGTCTATTATGTGATATATATTCTATAGATCTATAGATCTGTTATATGGATAGATATTTATCTATGTCTATATGGATAGAAAGATATTTAGTGTAATTTTAATTATGTTCTAAATTTATGTGTCATTAATTACAAATAGAGGTTTTTTTCTTACATATTTTATTGTGGAATATTAAATTTTTCAATATGTTGCAAAGACTTGGTTTTAATAAAATCTTTAATAAGAAATGGGTGTCTATGATGTGTTCATTTTCTATCAGAGGTAAATCTCCTGAAAGAGTTTTAATGTTAATTCATTATGTATTATCAAGCATATTATGCATGCACTTTAGTGTCATCAAAATTTACTTTGATATTAAGAATTTGGAGTAAATGTACAAAGTTATTAAACATGAAAAACAATTGTTTAAATTTTTATTAAATAAAGTGGTTGTTTTCAACAGTGTAGTTTTTTCCAAAGTAGGTTGAAGTGGTTATTTGTCTTTTTATTTAGACATTGTCCTACAACCTATTCACAGTAGTAGATTTTCTTTTTTTTGTAAATGTTTACATATCTTTACAACTTACACACAGCTTTTATTTTTAATGCATACAGTGTCTTGAGTCTGCCTATTACAAAGCTGTTCTGTGAGTGCTTGTGGTCCAAACTGATGAAGAATGTTCATATGTGGGTCTGTGCTTTGCATGCCACTGGGGTGTCAGGATACCACTCAGGGAAGCTAGGCTATATTCCTTCCTTGCCACTATCTGGGTGTCAGGCTCAAGGGACACCCCACACAATGTTCAGAGGAGGAGAAAGCAGCCTAAGATTGGGACCCCAGCCCGAGTTTCTCTGGAAACAGAGCAGGCGGGTGCCGAGGCTGTGGTTCTCAAACTCCTGGGCACCCAGATGCCGCTGGGAAACTCAAGGGGTTGAGAACAGAGGCCAAAGGCCTGAAATGAGCCCAGAGTGGAAGAAATCCACCTTAGCTCAGGCTGAGCGTCAGGAGTTCAGAGGGGCCTTCTGCAGGAGACTTAGCCAGGCTAGCTCAGTAACGAAGGCTTACTACCCCTATGGTGGTCCTTTATGAGAGACAGTCCTTGCTTGTCCAAACTGTTTATTCATGGTGGAAAGGGTCCATACAACTTACTCAGGGTGGACCAGAGGTTAAATAACTTTTGTGGAAAAATTTTCCAGGAAGGGAAGCTTATTAGCTAAACCCTCAGGGCCAGTCCATCTGGATACCTCATTAACATGGAGAACCTAGGCTCTATGCTATGTGACCTGGGCCTCTATGTATGGCCCTGTTAGTGGGGTGTAGTGGTCATGTTCTCCAGGACAGGAATATAGTTGGGAGCAGATTCAACACCCTACCATTCTCAATTTCATTGGGATTCCTTAATCTGCTTGGCCTTACCAGCTTTCCTGTCTGGTGACATGGTTCCACTTGCCCCATATTCATGTGTATTTTGCAGTTAGAGCATACCATCTTTCAGAAACAAGTTGCCAAAGGACATGTTTTTCTTTACTTTCCTCAAAGCAATTAGTTTTACAGAAAAAGCCAACCATGGTTTGAGGGGACATTCCAGTAGCTATTACATGGAATCAATGACAATCATAATATATTTTTAAAACAGCTGTTTTTAAACATTTCCAATACAAAAATTGCTTAGAGGCAGGACGTTCGGTTCTATCTAAGGAGTCTACTCCCTCCTTTCATGTCAGTTCCCTAGAGGTAAACTACAAACATGTTACCTTAATGGATCAGTCAAAGCAGACGATTTCAGACAGGGTCTTCCTATGTCATCCTGGCTGACCTGGTACTAGGTTAGGTTATCTGAATTCAGGGAAATCCACCTGCCTCTGCCTCCCAAGGACTGAGTTACACAGTTGGTAGGATGCTTATCTTCCATTCCCAGAGCTCCAATTCAACCATCAGCACTACATAAACTTGTGAGGTGGCAAAAGTTTTCCTCATGCTCAGGGTGGAGGCAGGAGAATTAAGGCTTTCTTCAAAGGTAACCAGTGTTGGCTACATAGCAGGTTTGAAACTAGTCTTTGCTACATAAAATTATATATAATTAAAATATTGTAAATAATTAATTGAATAAATAAAATTATATACATAAAGTCTATGTATATGTACACATGCTGTATACATGTATAAACTTATTTGTGGGAATGAAGTTGCTTGGCAGGCTGGGGCGTGGTGGGGGGACAACACCAAAGGGGATAACTGGGAGGTTTAACTACGAAGTACTACTTGGTCTGTTCTGTTCACAAATTCAGAATCCCATGTTTAATGGCTTATACTTCTTCTCTTTTCTATTTATGTTACTTTAGCTTTTCAGATGAGGTTGCACAACGTAGCCAAGGATGGTCTGGAACTCAGAATTGAGTGAAGAAGAAATATTAGTTGGCATATTTCTTTTTCCGAAACCAGACAGACACAAGGTTATATCCCAATGTAACCTAAACTGAGATTCACAATCTTGCTTTAGAGTAGAACAATAGCTTCCTGCTCACTGCTTCCCACTCTGCACAAGGAAGCAAAGAGATCATCCCTTCCAGTATGAAGTCAGTTAAAAACCCCGAGGTACAAACTGGTTTGGTGGACATAGCCAAGCCTCTTGTCATCTCCACCATCCATAAATGTCACAGGTCATTCCTTGTGGATAGGAACCAAGGTCAATTCATCCTCCTATCTAAACACATCAGATAGGAGTATTATGGCTAAATTGTAGGAGTGTGATGGCTAAAAAAAAAAAGTGTATGGATTCCTATCAGACTACATGGCAAATATTCATCATCCAAAATAAAGGGCATCCATGCCCACAAGAAAGAAGAATCCTGGGCCTGGGCCAGTGGCTCAGCACTTGGGAGCATTTGCTGTTCTTGCAGAGGTCCAGAGTAAGGATCTCAGCATAATAACCTGTGACTGCAGTTCCAGGGGACCCAACACCCACTTCTTGACACCAAGGGCACTAGAAACATGCCTGCTGCACTTGCACAGACTCTGGCAAATACTCCAGTAAATTGAACATTAAAACAGAAAAATAAAAGTGTAAAGAAATTATATCACACGTCCACAATACAATTTTAAATGAACGTGATCCTAGTAGAATTATATTACATTTACTTAATTAGCACTGTTATTATGCCTGCAGGTCTTCAGCAAGTTGAGACTAATGTAACAATGGCTCTTCAGAGCACATGGATGAGAGATTACAAGTGTAAATAAGCCATTAGTGCAGTACCTGCAGTTACATGGAAGGACAGTCATAATTTTGTTGGTTAAGAATAGCCAGGAGTGTGAACTTAGAGCTGTTAGTGTGTTCTTCTATATATTAAGAACAACCTTTACACCCAGAAGATGCTCCAACATATAACAAGGACACATGCTCTACCATGTTCATAGCAGCCTTATTTATAATAGCCGGGAGCTGGAAAGAACCCAGATGTCCTTCCACAGAGGAATGGATAAAGAAAATGTGGTACATCTACACAATGGAGTACTGCTCAGCTATTAAAAACAATGAATTCATGAAATTCTTAGCAAATGGATAGAACTAGAAAATATCATCCTGAGTGAGTTAACCCAATCACAAAAGAACACACGTGGCATGTACTCACTGATAAGTGGATATTAGCCCAAAAGTTCCAAATAGCCAGGATACAATTCACAGACCACATGAAGCTCAAGAAGAAGGAAGCCCAAAGTATGGGTGCTTCGGTCCTTCTTAGAAGGAGAACAAAATACTCACAGTAGCAAATATGGAGATAAAGTGTAGAGCGGAGACTGAAGGAAAGGCCAACTAGAGACTGTCCCACCTGGAGATTCATCCCATATACAGTTACCAAACCCAGACACTATTGTGGATGCCAAGAAGTACGTGCTGAAAGAAGCCTGATATGGCTGTCTCTGCCAGAGCCTTACAAATACAGAGGCAGATGTTAGCAGCCAACCATTGGACTGAGTGCAGACTCCCAATAGAGGAGTTAGAGAAAGGACTGAAGGAGTTGAAGGGATTTGCAACCCCATAGGAAGAGCAACAATATCAACCAACCAGACCCCCCGAGCACCCAAGGACTAAGCTGTTAGCAAAGGAATACACATGGCTCCAGCTGCATATGTAGCAGAGGATGGCCTTGTCACGCATCAATGGGAGGAGAGGTCCTCGGTCCTATGAAGGCTTGATAGATGCCCCAGTGTAGGGGAATCAAGGGTGGGGAGCTGGGAGTGGATGTGTGGATGGAAGAACACCCTCACAGAAGCAAGGGGAAGGAGGATATGATAGGGTGTTTCTGGGAGGGAGGGAAACCAGGAAAGGGAATAAAATTTGAAATGTAAATAAAGAAAATATCCAATAAACAAAAAAAGAATAGCCTTTGCATTAGGTTTGATTGAACATGAGCTCGGTATCTGAAATGCATGCCTATATTTACTACTGAACTGAGAATCCACTGAGACACATGCCTGTGGAGAAGATAATGAAAGACAAGGCTGTGATCTCTTTAACAAGGAGGTTGGGCTGTGATTATGTTACCATAAATAGAGTAAACAGGCCTGGCTATACCCACCCTTCCCGAAAGATCAAGGTCAAGCTAGTATTTACAGAAGGTTCAAAGTCATGATATTTTCTATGGTCTAGAGATTTCTTTCTCTGAGTTTCTTAAACCAGGCTACTGCCTAGCAGTTTAAGGTCATATTCAGGTAAGTACACAATGGCAATGGGAATCTTATAAGGAATCAATCGATTGCTGAACCCCACAGTCATGTGATGCTTTGATCCCTTTTATGGTTCATTCAGGTGATTTGAGACAGAGCTGGGCTCTGTTTTGGATTTTGGAAGCAGTCAGTTTTAACACATCACAAAGGAAACCTTC
The DNA here is from genome assembly GCF_008632895.1 of Mastomys coucha. Classification (NCBI taxonomy): domain Eukaryota; kingdom Metazoa; phylum Chordata; class Mammalia; order Rodentia; family Muridae; genus Mastomys; species Mastomys coucha. The sequence goes on along the minus strand of NW_022196898.1, from coordinate 65,521,648 downwards.
ATAAATCCTACATTGCACAGAAACAAAACATGGCTAAAGCAGTAGTATTGTACTGATGTATATCCTTCTATGTGACAATTCCCAAAGGATGTAATGTAGCATCTTCTTTTGATCTGTTTTTAGAGGGTCATCTTATTTCCATTTCTTCTGAGGATGGGGGGAAAATCAAAGATTTCTGAAAACAATCCTGATATGCCTTCCAAAGTATCTGTTCACAGTTCCATCCGTGAGCTGAGCCTGAGGGTTGAGCACAGGAAGAAATATTTGAATTTTGTCTTTTCACTTGTCTGCTTAGTTGGATCATCCATCCTAAGATCATGATCTTTAAAAAGAGGCCCTGGTATTATTTCTACCAGCCTTTAACAGATGAGAAAAATTCCAATGGTATAAGGACCCTGCCAATTTTCTTTTTATTTCAGTCCTTGTCCGTTCTCCAGCATTGTCAGCATAGAGACCCCTTCTCATCACACCCTTTCAAAGGCTTTCAAAATCATATCCCACCTACAGAAAACAGCTTTGGGGATAGCCCCCTTTCCAGTTGTTTGAGACCCACGTGAAGACCAAGTTGCACCTCTGCTATATATGTGGGGGGAGGTCTAGGTCAAGTCTCTGAGAGCCCCAAGAGTCCAGGTTAGTTAATTCTGTTGGTCTTCCTGTAGAGTTCCTATCCCCTTCAGGGCCTGCGATCCTTCTCCCTACTTTTCCATAGCGGTCCCCAAGCTACATCTACTGGTTGGCTGGGTGTTTGTATCTGTCTGAGTCAGCTGCTGGCTGGAGCCTCACAGAGGACAATATGCTCTTATCTGTAAGCATAACAGAGTATCAGTTAATAGTATCAAGGATTGGTGCTTGCCCATGGGATGGGTCTCAAGTTTGGCTGGTTATTGGTTGTCCATTCTCTCAGTCTTTGCTCCATTCCCCAGTGCCTACATTTCTTGTAGACAGGATAAATTTTGGGTTGAAACTTTTGTGTATGGGTTAGTGTCTCCATCACTCCACTGGGGTTTCTCCAAGGCTACAGGAGGTGACCTCTTCATATTCCATATTCTCAATGTTGTGAGTCACAGCAAAGCTCACAGCCATTATTCTTGATCACCTTCCTTATCCCAGGTCCCTGTCTCATCCTGGAGATTCTCCCCACCTCATCACGCCCATCAGTTGCAGATTTCCATTCATTTTATGCACATCTAGCCATAGCTTCTGTCCTTCTCCACACCTGATCCTGAACTCCCAATTCCCTCCCTATCTCCCTCCCTCCCTCCCAGTTCTCTCCTTCCATATGTCTCTTATGACTATTTTATTTTCCCTTCTAAGTAAGATTCAAGCTTCCAAGCTTGGGTCTTCCTTTTTGTTTCATCTCTTTGGGTCTGTGGATTATACCATGGTATCTGTATTTTATGGCTAATATACACTTATAAGTGAGTACATACCATGCATGTCCTTTTGGGACTAGGTTACCTCACTCAGGATATTATTCTCTAGTTCCATCTATTTGCCTGAAAAATTCATACTATCTTTGCCTTTAGTAGGTAAATATTATTCCATTGTGCAGATGTAACACATTTTCTTTATGCATTCTTCAGGTGATGGATATTAAGGCTGTTTCCAGTTTCTGGCTATTATAAATAAAGTTGCTATGAACACAGTTAAGCAAGTAATTTTGTGGGATGTTGGAGCATCTTTTGTGTACATACATGCTCAGGAGTGGTATAGCTGAGTCTTGAGGTAGAACTCTTCCCAGGTTTTTGAAAATCCAGATTGATTTCCAAAGTACAAGTTTGTACTCCCACCAGCAATAGAAAAGTGCTCCCCGCACTCCACATCCTCAATGGCATGTGTATCTCTTGAGTATTTGATCTTAGCCATTCTGATAGGTGTACGATAGAAACTCAGAGTTGTTTTGATTTGCATTTCCCTGATGAATAAGGACTTTGAACACTTCTTTAAGTGCTTCTTTGCCATTTGCGAGTCCTCTGTTGAGACTTTTCTGTTTAGCTCTATACCCCATTCTTAAATTGGGTTGTTTGGGTTATTGGTGTCTAACTTCTTGCATTCTTTGTAAATTTTACATATGAGCTTGCTGTCAGATGTTGGGTTGGTGAAGATCCTTTCTCAAGCTATGGGTTGCCATTTTATCCTGTTAACAGTGTCCTTTACCTTACAGAAGCTTTGAAGTCTCATGATGTCCCAGGTATCAATTGTTGATCGTAGAGCCTGAGCCACTGGGGTTCTGTTCAGAAAACTGTCTCCTGTACCGATTTGTTCACGGATATTTCCCACTTTCTCTTCTAAACTATTTAGTGTATCCAGTTTTATGTTGAGGTCTTCAGTCCACTCGGTTTTGAGTGTTGTGCAGGGTGATAAATATAGATCTATCTTCATCCTTCTACATGTAGACATCCGGCTAGTCCAGCACCATTTGTTGAAGATGCTTTCTTTTGTCTCTTGTATGGCTTTGATTTCTTTATCAAAACTCAAGTGTCCAAAACTTTGGGGGTTTATTTCTGGGTCTGAGATTTGATTCTATTGATCCATATGTATGTGTACCAATAGCATGCAGTTTTATCACTATTGTCTGTAGTACAGCTTGAGATCAGGGCTATTTATTCTTTTAGAAGTTTTTTTATTGTTCAGAATTGTTTTGGCTTTCTTGGGTTTTTTGTCTTTCCAAATGAAAATGAGAATTGCTCTTTCAAGCTGTATAAAAAATTGTGTTGGAACTGTGTTGGAATGGCGATTGCATTTAATCTGTGGATTGCTTTTGGTGGAATGGCCATTTTCACTATGTTAGTCCTACCTATCCATGAGCATGGGAGATCTTTCCATCTTCTGAGGTCTTCATCTTATAATTCCCATCATAGCATGGAACTCATACAGTCAGGTACTAAAACAAAACAAAACAAAAAAAGAAACAAGTACTGTGGGGCAATGGTCTGTTCAGGCAACTTGGTCCTGGTCGAGTAAGAGGTCTGGGTGAGACCCAATGGGTGGTATCATGGTCAAGAGCCAAGAGGAATAAAACAATGCACACATTTGCACTTATCTCATTTTCTGTACTCTTAGGTAGTTCAGGATCCCTTGAATAGGGAATTGTGCCTCCTATACTGAGCATGTCTTGCCAGCTCAATTAATGTAATCAAGATAATTCCTCACAGTCATGTCTATAGAAAAACCTGATATAAATAATGAGGCTCTTGCTAGATGATTCTATGTTGTGTCAATTTGGCACTTAAAACTTACTGTCCACTTTTTATCTTTGCAATTCCCCTATGTTTGAAAATGTATTGATGTTATTCTTCACATGCCTACTAGTTTGTGTAATGCATTTATGTTTACCTACCTATGTAATTATTTAAGTTGTTCTATTTAAATTAAAATTTAAAGCACAATTAAATGTGCTCCAAAAATTGGACTACCCACAGTTCTAATTTATATTCTCTTAATGTAAGTCATGGAGAGTGAAGTAATTTTACTTTTGAAATCCTAAAACATGATCATAAAATCCTTTCAAAATATGCAAAGAGTAGTGCTTTTTAATTGTTGGAGAATCATACTAATAGTAGCTAATTGAAGCTGGTTCAGTAAGGCATTTGATAGTTATGCATTAAGATATTCTCCTTTTATTAGACGTATCATCATGACTGGTTTTAAGAATAAACTGTCATTTGTTTATTTCAACAATCTGGTATTCCAAATCGTCAGAAGCACTTCACATTAAAATATCACCATTTATGCATCCAATAATTCAATAATTCATTAGTTCCATAAATATCTCCACTAATAGGTCCTAAAAATTGTCATCAGTGCTGGTGCAAACAATAATGGTTAGTGAAGCAGCCTTGAACAGCCCCAGCAAAGCCAAACATCTCATGAGGACACAAACATCTAGCAATAAATATGTAGTAAATGAGACTCAATTAATGTGATAATTTGTCTCTAAGTTTACCTTTTAAAGTGTCAAGAATGTGGTAGCTTAAGACAACAATCATATAACAATTGGAGTGCAGAAGTGCAGGGCATGAGATCAAAGTACATGGAGAGACACGCCGTTGCTTATGACTCTAATGATGATCCAATTTGTGATGCTTTTAGGTGAACCTCTTCAGCACATGACCCTCCTTCTATGTGTCTCTACACCATCCTTCCTCTCTAAATCTCTGTTTCTAAGTTTCCTGATAATGAGGGCACTAATAATTCTGGATGAAAGTCTGTTTTTAATGACCACGCTTCAACTTGATTGTTTGCTGAAATAAATTCATCCTGAAGCATTAGAAGTTAGGACTACAAAATATCTTTGTTTAGAAGCTCACATTTTGGCCTGTGATGATACATCATTACTAGACATGTGTTTTGTGCTCAGTGAGGGCACTAAAATTAACCTGGAGCGTTGATTTCACACTAAGTGAATGGGGAAGGACTAGTAAAGGAGCCACAGAGGAAGAACCAAGGACCAAGAGGAAAGATGTGGGCTGGAGAGGATGGAAATATTACAGGAAAAGGCCCTGTATTCAGGGGAATCTTGATTGTCAGAAAGAAAAGAAAAAAATGAATGAAAGCAACAACAGCCACAAAACTAAACAAGAAAAACAAGCAAGTGAACAATCAATAACAACAAGCCATAGTGACAAACTGGAGAACAAGAACCCAAGATGAACTATTAGATCTTGCTAGACTTTGTTCAGGGATTTTTAGCAATTACCAGAGCTAAAGATACTATGTCTACAAAGGACTCAATCAGGATAGGTTTTATTAGTGCACATCAGCAAGTAAAATAGGTATGGTACAGAACAGTGCTTCTCAACCTCTGGGTCACCACCCCTTTGGAAGTCAAACAACCCTATCACAGATGTCTCCTAAGACTATCAAGAAATACAGATATCTATATTATGATTCTTAATAATGACAAAATACAGTTAGGAAATAACAATGAAAATAATTTTTCTATTGGGTGTCACTGCAACAAGAGGAACTACATTAAAGGACTGCAGCATTAGGAAGGTTGAAAACCACTGACATAAAAGAAAATAAGTAAGCTACAAACAACAGCAGGAAGAGAAAGCCAGTATAAATGTGAACACCAGCAACATTGCAGGCAATTCAGAGATCATAACCTGTGTTTATATTCAGCATGGTTTGTACTAGCACCACCAGACTGATCATTAAAGTGTCTGATCACTTCATAGTTGATAGCCAGTCACTATCATAGATCTTGAACACACTACTGAAACCATCCATAGAAGACCCCAGGATTTCATAAATAAAGTGTATCTCATGATTATGATTATGGGCCCAAAACATCTTGCATCAACTCTTTCACATGCTTTTCTCTATTATGATCTATGGTGTGCTCTTCACACCAAGGCTTCAGATATGATGAGCAGACATAAATTTAAAGAGACATGCCATGTTTATATGCATACACATATATGTGTATGCAATAATATATGACTTTATATTCACAGCAGTGTTTTAAATATAATTAGAGTAAGATCAAACTCTAATTGCTTCATGTACCTGTCTTGGACATAATCACTGACACCTTAACCTTTACTGAAAAATTAAACACATTGACTGATAGAGGATAATTTTGGAAGACAAAGACCAATGTAGCAGGGAATTTGTTTTAAAAAGTATAAATAACAGAAAGAAAAAAGAAATAAAAAGAAAGAAAGAAAGAAAGAAAGCAGGGAAGAAGGAAAACAGAAGGAAGAAAGCAAGGGAGGATGGAAGGAAGAAGGAAAGAAGGAAAGGAGGAAGAAAAAAGAAGAAAGAAGACAGACAGACACATAGGCAGATAGACAGACAGACACACAGGTAGGCAGGTAGAAAGCATGCCCAGACAATGCTGTAGTTAGCCATGATGGAGGCTGGACAACTCTGCACACATGTGCATTTTCATTCTTCTGAAAATTTCTTGCCATTGTTGAACTCTTCTGTGTATCAGACTTAGTCTTAGAGCAATTCTCCTGCTTCTGCTTCCCGAGTGCTAGAATTTCAAGTATGCTCCACCATATGGTCTATGTACACAAGATACATTATCTCTCCTTGTTTAGTTATCTTTGCACCTTGGAAAATTAACTGCTGGTAGTTAGATTAGAGGGACATAAAAGACTGTAACTTTAAAGAGAAGAAGAGAAGGGAGGCTGGAAAGTAAGCATGGTGTTTTAAAAGGAAGGATATTTCCACAGTATTTGAAAAGAGCATGTTTAGGAATCAAGTATTGAGGAACTGACTGCCTAAAAGCCTGTCCATAGAAGACTCTGTCTTAGACATTCTTCTGTAGTCCCAGGCTTATGGCTATTGTTTTAGATGTCCTTTCATGCCTCACTCCCTTCCCTTGACATCCCAGCATATGGACTTCCTTGACACTTTCTAACATTATTCCATTTCAAAAATTTCCTTGAATTTCTTTGGCTTGATAAATTGCTCCCTCTGCCTTTTAGACTATGTACATTCTCATGTCTTAGCTAATTGTACCTGATCTTTGAAATGTCCTGCTTTCTCCAAGAATTGAAAAAGTTCTCTTTCTCCCATTCCACAAAGCTTGCAATGGCTGGGTTCATATGTGTCTCCCTGTAGCTTGATTTTGCTTGTGGAGATCGTCATAGGAATAAAAGACTTATTATAATAACAATAATTACTCTCTAATTCTTGGCCTCAGATTTTCAATTTCAAGCTGTGCTAGTTCACAGGTACTAGAGGAAATAGGAAACCAGTCAGTGTGGAACAAACTAAGCAGAGGAACCGAATGAGAGCCAGGGGCTTCCCTAAGGATTTATTGCTGAAGCCCATAATGGAAATGACTGAAATCATACCTAAGGGCCAACAGAAAATAACAGAAAGGACTTACTAAAGTATAATAGAAGCAAACAAGTCATATAGTATAATATTAGGAAAGTACTGTTTTAAAATGAAGGAATAAGTTTTGGAGAGATGGTACCATAATTAAGAGTCCTGGCTACTCTTCCAGAGGACCTGGGTTGGATTCCCAGTACCCATATAGTGGCTCAAAAACATATGTAACTCCAATTCTGGGAGATCCACCACCATCTTCTGACCTCTTTGGGCACTGCATGCATGGAGTATACTTGTATATATGAAGGCAAGAGACCCATACACATAAAAGAATTCAAGAATTTTAAAAGAGAAAATGAAGGAATAAGAAAAGGTCAGGATGGTTATAAACAGAGTAAACCACTGCATAGAGAGCACACAATGGGCATGCTGAACTTAGCAAGTAGGAAAGGAACCTCCTTTTTTACCTGGCTTTGTTTGTTTTTTTTTTTATGGCCAGGATTTGCCACAGTTCAATGACTAGTCTATACCACATTTAGATCCAAGTGTGGGTGGAGAATCCAAACGTGTTTGTACACACAATTTCCATTGAATAAGAACAGAACTCTGGAACTCAAGAAGAGTGGTTTAAATATGGAATGGATATTTGCCCATTTAAAAACAAGATGGATGATTGACAGTGTATCAGGTTCCATGATGGACAGTCCACAGATGCCATTCCCCATGGGTATGTCAGCTGCACATTGAAAAGCTGAATATTATGTTATGTCTGTATGCTTTGGCCCAGACTCCACGTGTAGCCTAGATTGCCTCCAGAGATACCTACTGATTCTTCCTCCCATTTTTCAGTTCATTAAAATTGTCATGGAAGCCACTCAGTTTTACTTTCATAAATGGCTTAATGGAAATGACCAACAGTGTGACAGTTATACAATGACACTTGTTCCTTCCTCCATTTTTGTCTTCATTTTCCCCCTTTCATGTCTTCCTCTTGCTGTTTAATGCACATCTATATTTCTGTCGCCCTGTAGAGCATCCTGCCAAAATGAAGCCAAATTCTAACATGACATGAAAGGGCAAATCCATTTTTTTTTAAAGCAGTAGTTTTTTTTTTTTTGAAGGAGAACTTTTTGTTTAATTATTATATCACAGAATAACATAACAAGCTCACAATGGTTTGATGGCATAATTTGTATCCTTTGGTGAACTGTAAGGTGCTAAAGTAGAAAATGCAGCCAGCAAGCTGTACTTAGCCACTTCCAAGCTTTAAGCCTCAACTTAATGGCTGCATTTTTCTTTATTCCGTGAAGGTTTTTCTCAGATCCTTTCTTTTCTAACAGGTGAGATTCTCTGAGATTTTCTTCAGAAATCCATGACAATCAGCACATGTTCTACTTAGAAGGTAGAATTTTTCTTCTCCCAAGCAAAGACAGTACAAATACTAGAAGATCCTTTGCTGAGTAACTCATTTTAAAGGCTAAAAAATAAATAATATAATTCTCCTAAAACATGTGAACATTATAAACTTTTCCATCTGAGAAACAAAGTTTCAGTTGTGACACAAAATTCTAAATGCTACAGGAAGCCATGAAAAAGAGCAAATACAGGGATGGAATTTTCAAATTACTTATTTGCAGGGTTCCAGTCAAGCTTCCCCACTGATGCACTGGGGAGTCACAGTATCTTGTACTTGTCATTTCTCAGAGATTGCTTTACATACTCTGCTGTCACTGTCTTGAAAGTCCAATTGAGTTTTTCATAAAAGGTCTTTGTGTTTTCATTTTAGAAAAGGTTTCACACATTATCTACTTCATCTTGTTTTCCTGAATTAGAGAGCAGAGTTGGACTTGGAAATGTTCATCTCCTCCTTGTATACTGTCATCTACTCTGTCAAAAGGGTTTTAAATGAATCATCTCTCTCCTTCTGATAGCTTATTAACATACTATGTATGACCTGACACCTCTGCTAATAGCACACAAACTTTGGATGCAAGACTCCTTTACCACCTCAAAGATGGACAGATAGACATTATGTTCAGAGTTCTCTGATACACAGGGGAGATACCATGCTCCTGTCTCTCAGTACAGTTCTGTGCAAAGTAGCTTTATAAGAGATTCAAATTACAGGAGACCTACTTGACAGAACACAGGAACATGGCTCCAACACAAAGGTTTCTATTCTGTCATATTTTTAT
>NW_022196898.1:65508004-65512648 GCF_008632895.1 Mastomys coucha | reverse complement strand
CTTGAACTCAGAAATCTTCCTGCCTCTGCCTCTCAAGTGCTGGGATTAAAAGTGTGCTCCACCATAGCCCAGGTTGTCTTGCTATTTTGAACTACATACGTAGGTGGAGGTCTACTTAGTAATAGATTACAAATCGTTGGTATATGTGAAGAAGATCTGTACGTTTGTACATATTATAGGGTAATTTACAGAAGTACAATGTTTAATTAAGATTTTTGCAATATAAAATTTCCCTTGTAGGACTGGGAAATGGCATGGTGTAAAAACATGAGGACCTGAGTTCAAGTGCCTAGAACCCTCATATAAATCCAGACATGACCACATGCATGTCTGTAAACCAGCACAATTAGGAAAGGGACAGCTGAGTATGTCATGGAGAGCAAGCCAGTAAGTGGCACCCTCCATGGTGTCTGCTTAACGACATCTCCAGGTTCCTGGCTTGAATTCCTACACTGACCTTCTTTCAGAGTGGACTGTAAGCTACAGGATTAAATATTTTTTCTCTATATATTGCTTTTGGTTGTGGTGTTTATGACAGCAATAGGAAGCAAGTGAGAACAAGGTGCTTGCTGCCAAGCTTAACAATCAGAAACTGATCCCCAGGATACACATGGTAGAAGAGAGAACAGATGCCTACAAATTGTGCCCTAACTTCCGTACGTGAACTCAAACACATAAGTAGATAGATAAGGGTAGTATATGATGTTATGATTTTTTTCTTTCCTCTTACCACCTTACGGAATGTAAGATAGCTTGACTTTATATAATAATACATACATATTATTAACTTTACTTGCAGTATACAGGCTATAACGTATCAAGATGCAGAGAGGAATGAGGCTCATTTAGAGTCTTTGGGATGGCTATGTGATGCAGATGAGGTAAAGATTCTGTGTTTGATAAGTAGATGCATGAGTAATAGTTTGATACCACAATAGACATGCAGTAAATGATATTGCTCTCACAAAATTCTCAATTATGTTTTTAAGAACAATGAAGTGGCCTGGAGTTGGAGTAGACATCAGAGTGGTCACTAGTCATAGTCTGATAATATGTCTTCTGACTTCCTATAAAAATTACATTAAATACTTTTTTGGTTTAAAATATAGAAGTAGAATATGTTTTAAAAGTCCATTTATACTTAAAATGTTTATCAAAACACATTTCAGATGCTTAGAACTTTTTAAACATGCAATGTATGTTGAAACATCTCAGTGTATTAGGGCAACTCAAAAATGTAGCTGTTGATTTATTTATGATATATATTTGCCTCTATATCCCAAATCCTTTGTCAATGTAATATTTTATTGAATATTAGACAAAGAAGATTTGAGTATGTGTGTCTGTCAGCTACTCTCAGTAACGAAAGTGTTAATGGCAGAAAAAGGAACACATTCATTCTCAGGAGTTCACTGACTTACAAATTTTTGCCTAAGCATAAGGCAAGAAAGAAGAACATTAAAACAATGCTCAGAAGAAAACAGGTGCCAGAGGCTTAAAACCTGAATATTTTAAATAAGAAGGCAAGTATGCGATTTCACATTCCTGACTCATATTTACATTATGTTTGAGAAGGCTTATTCTAATCAGCAATTTTTTATAGCTTCCTTTTAGACAACTATTATAATAGTGAGTCTAGACAATGGATATATAGTTCCATGAGTCGAGTGTCTGTGGTATAATACAGTATCCTTCGCTTATAATGATATGAACTTTTTTGTCTTTGTTGGGAATTATTATATAATCATGGCAATATTAACAACCATAGACAGACTAAGCCTTGTTATAGTTAATTATTCTGTTTAGAATTCAGAAATCTTCCTTGCAAGTAGACAACAATGAGTCTAATGTATAATCTTGTTGTGAGTGGGAGGATATACATCCAGAGAGCTGACACCTAGTTGTTAGAAGATCAGAAAAATGCAAAGCTCACTGAAAGGCTAATTGTATTTTGTGTCACATATGGCACAGAAGTGGAAGAGAGGGCCACTGTGTGGAGAGCACTCCTGTAGGATACGAGCTATGTGTTTTGCCACCTAGCCAAGCAAATGTTACAGAAATGTTGCAACTTCTGTCTTCCTCACCTTCCTTCATTAGAACTATCAATTCACCAAAAGATCTTTAAGACAAGAAAATAAATTTATATACGTACATTGTCCTTGGTTCTAGCAGAAAAAGACACTTCAAAAATTATTTTTATTTGTAGTGTATTCCGCATGAGTGTGTGTGTGTGTCTGTGTGTGTGTATGTGTCTGTGTCTGTGTGTGTGATGAATGTACAATAGCCTGCACAGGCCAGGAGGTGGGTCAAAGAGCCTGGAGCTGGAGTTCCATGTAACTGTAAGTCACTCATCATGGAAACTGAGATCCAAACTCTGGTTCCCTGCAAGAGCACCAAAGGCTTTAAACTGTTGAGCTTCCTCTGCAGCACACAAGGACACATTTGACACGGAGGTCATGAGGTGATTCTCAGAGTTTCCTCTCTTAGCACTTCATTTCCCCCATTCAACTGCAACACTGAGTTTTTAGAAAATGCAATCTCACCATTTACAGATATCCCTGGGTCACTGTCATCTCCACTACACTGATTCGAGAAAGCCAACGATGCTATTTTCAAGCCCATAATCCTTTAGGAACACTGTGACCCTGAATACATCTAAAAGAAACTTGATAGCAATGTAGTATTGATTGCTGTATAACACACATACAATGCTTCACACTTGTATGTGACAACTTCTTCTATGGCTGCTTCAATAAATCTGTAAACAACAAGGAAGATCATTTTTAACAGAGGCTAGCTAGTGGCAAATACACATAAAGAAGCAAAGACTGTTGCAATCTGCCTTGACTTTTTTTTTTTTTTCAGTAACAATGGTTATTTTTTGACAGGTTCTGTGTCCAGCAGTTAGTAAGTGATCAATCTTCACTCCATGTTATGAGCCAGGACAATCATGTGTTCTAAGATAAAGTAAGACTTGGACAATAAAATAGTTGTGTGGTTTCACCCATCTATGTGATTCATTCCTAAGGCCCTACCCAGAACCTCTCTACATTAAGCTGACTTCTATGGTCTAGTTATCCAAGAGTTATGATTTGATGTTGAATACACATAAATACCTTTACATTTCCCTGAATTGTTAGACCCACAATGATTTGTTGCAGCAGAGTGTCCCTGAAGGATCCCATTGTAAAGTGTCAGCCTCAACATGTCAAGGCAAGCTACATTTACTGCCACCACAGACTTATCTCTCACGTTTAGAAACCATGTATTGCTGCAGCAAGCAGGATGAGTGGTTGTCTATTTGGTGATGGAAGGCTTTCAGAACTACTAATGCATAATGTCCATGCCTACTCCTGGATCTCTGAGAAGTCAGTTCATTGTCGGAGCTAATTTCAAAAGTAGGATATGGATTGACTTCTGAAGTACTTCCTAACTTCACAAGGACATAGATCCCTGAGCTATTGAGATTTAAGTGTCCTTGTTACATGTCGCAGTATTTTTTGGGTATATGCCCAGGAGTGGTATAGCCGGGTCCTCTGGTAGTACTATGTCCAATTTCCGGATGAACCGCCAAACTGATTTCCAGAGTCGTTGTATCAGTTTGCAATCCCACCAGCAATGAAGTAATGTTCCTCTTTCACCACAACCTCTCCACCATCTGCTGTCACCTGAGTTTTTTATCCTAGCCACTCTGACTGGTGTGAGGTGAAATCTCAGGGTTGTTTTGATTTGCATTTCCCTGATGACTAAGGATGTTGAACATTTCTTTAGGTGCTTCTCAGCCATTCGGTGTTCCTCGATTGAGAATTCTTTGTTTAGCTCTGTACCCCATTGTTTAATGGGGTTATTTGGTTCTCTGGAGTCTAACTTCTTGAGTTCTTTGTATACCTTGGATATTAGCCCTCTATCAGATATAGGGCTGGTAAAGATCTTTTCCCAATTTGTTGGTTGCCGTGACTTTCACACATACCCAAGACTGCAATTTGCATCTTGGTGTTTCCTTCCTAACACTCAGTTCAGCCTGTGTTGTTTCTTTCTTAGCAGAACTTCAATACAGGGAAATGTTGGAATAGTGATGTATATTCTCAGTGCACCTATAAATAACAAGATGTTGAGCAGAAATGCTCAAAATTGTTTGTTTTCATACTTAAGCTTTGTCAAGGCTCTTAAATCCCTTATAAACACATTCTTGCTCTGAAGAAAGAGGTTAAAGTAGGCACATTATCACTTCAAGGCTAATTGGCATTTCAAAGCAGTAAGAGTCAAGGTATGCTTTATAAGTTCAGAATGGGAATATACTCTAATTCCCTCTGTTGTGATAAAACAGGAACACAAAGCAATGTAGTGGTGTGAAGGGGTTGAAGTCTGAATACTTGCAGGCTACAGTTTGAATGTTAAGTGCCCCTTACCAAAGGCTCATGGTCTTGCTTCCTACTATGATGTACTGTAAGCCATGTGAATGACAAAGTCTTTAACCTCCCCAGCCTGCCTTGATCATTATTGTTGTTAGATTTTTATCAACATTCACATATGTGTCCCTTGTAGCTTCCACTCTTGGACTCATAGAAGAGAGACTCTAACAACAATATGAACTAACTAGTACCCTCAGAGCTCCCAGGGTCTCAACCACCAACCAAGGACTGC
>NW_022196898.1:65482444-65507411 GCF_008632895.1 Mastomys coucha | reverse complement strand
AAAAGAAAAAAAAAAAAAGAAGAGAGACTCATCCCACAATAAACATTTTCTTGAGCAAGTCATTTGTCAACTGGAGGCATTTAAACCATGGAGAAATTCCCAAGTTAACAAATTCAAAGACTTTTGTAGAAATAAATTTTCTCCTTAAAAGTCAATTTTAGAGACATTTGAGTTTCCTATGAAGAGAAATTGGAAAGCAAAATAAAGACATTTTGTACTACTCTTTATCTCCTTTATATCTATGACTTAGATATGTCTAGCATAGTTTGCCTTCTATAGTCAATTACATCTATAGTTTATGATGGTATAAAGTGAGAACATGACTGCTCCAAGGTATGGCTGAAAAGGTTTTTATTGAAGATATTAGGGAGAGCACATCCAGAGACATGTGGAAGATTCCAGAGCAGGGAGAGAAAATAGTATCTGAATATAGACAGAATTAACTCGGACATGGGATGATGGAGAACCAAGAGAGGGGGGAGTAAGCAGATCTAGAGGGAGTCAAGAGGGCTGAGATGGTATAGAACTATATAGGAATGAGAAGCTGAGGAAAGGGAAGCCCATGAGCTGGACAAGGTTAGGGCAGGGGGCAGGGTAAGAAGAGCTGAGAGGAGCCACAGGTACTGATTGAGCCTGGAGGCATGTACCATATGTCTGTGTGTGTGTGTGTGTGTGTGTGTGTGTGTGTGTGTGTGCATGTACGTGTGTGTGCATGTGTGTGTATACATATATATATACATATGTATATGTGTGTGTGTTTTCTAGATGTATCATAAATATTTATTAACCTGCTAGAATTTAACAATTACAAGATTTTAAGTAGTTTACTACTATAAATTATTACTGTGGTCATAAAGGAAAAACACTTTTACTCCTAGAATTTTGTTTATAATAAAATATTTACTTTAGCATATCTATTACTTAAAAAGTTCTCTTTCTGATTTAAGGCTTTATTATTTTTTGGTGACCCATCAAGATATAGTAGAGCAGAAAATAGAGATTTCAAGACAGAACTTTTATTCTACAGAAGTTCAAAGAAGAAAGAAATGGTAGTATAAGATCCAGGATGGAAAACATACACTTTAATTGGAAATTATCTCTACAGTATTTTGAATACATTGATTATGATATTGAAAGTGGACTGGCCAGTGTTATGATAGTGGAAGAAACATCCTAAAAATCAACTTAAAAACAGAAAAGTTTGATTTTTCACTCTGGTTTTAGAGATTCTCTTTGATGGTGAGGTACAGTCTTGTTTTGAGCCATTATGATAGAAAGTACATGGGAGCAAAATGCAGAGGGGGATGCAGAGCAGTGTTAGGGTTTCATTAACTCCTTCAAGAGTGTGGCTCAATGGTCTAAGTCTTTCCATGAGTTGCAGTCTGGGCACTAATACTTATCCCATGAACCCATGGGGGATGCTCATGCAATCTGAAGTAGGGAAAAGGGCAGAGTGGAATCTTATTGTGTGTATTACCCTGTAGCCTTCTCATGAGCTTGATTGAGGGTCCTTTCTCCTCTACTGTATTACACATTAGCAGTTCAACCTGAACTATATATTTATATGAAAAATAAAATAATGATCTATTGATGTGTCACAGGAAGAAGCATCCACATGGCCACCTTGTTACTTTTAACAGTATTTGCTGAAGTGTGAACTCAAGGATAATTTCAGCTTTTTAATGCAAATATTCAGAGAGTTTCTTACTAGTGGTGCATATCTATAAAATTGCAAAGCTTCTGTAAGGCAAAGGACATTCTCAATAGGATAAAACAGCAACCAACAGATTGGGAAAAAATCTTTACCAATTCTATATCCAATAGAGAGCTAATATCCAATATATACAAAGAACTCAAGAAGTTAGACTCCAGAGAACAAAATAACCCTATTAAAAATGGGATACAGAGCTAAACAAAGAATTCTCAACTGAGGAATACTGAGTGGCTGAGAAATACCTAAAGAAATGTTCAACATCCTTTAATCATCACAGAAATGCAAATCAAAACAACCCTGAGATTCCACCTCACACCAATGAGAGTGGCTAAGATCAAAAACTCAGGTGACAGCAGATGCTGGTGAGGTTGTGGAGAAAGAGGAACACTCCTTCATTGCTGGTGGGATTGCAAGCTGGTACAACCACTCTGGAAATCAGTTTGGCAATTGCTCAGTAAGTTGGACATAGTACTACCAGAGGTCCCAGCTATACCACTCCTGAGCATATACCCAGAAGATGCTCCAACATGTAATAAGGACACATGCTCCACTATGTTCATAGAAGCCTTATTTATAATAGTCAGAAACTTGAAACAACCCAGATGTCCCTCAACAGAAGAATGGATACAGAAAATGTAGTACATCTACACAATGGAGTACTACTCAGCTATTAAAAACAATGAATTTATGAAATTCTTAGGGAAATGGATGGATCTGGAGAATACCATCTTGAGTAAGGTAACCCAATCACAAAAGAATGCACATGATATGCACTCTTCAATAAGTGAATATTAGCCCAGAAGATTGGAATACACAAACCACAAGAAACACAATAAGAAGGAAGACCAAAGTGTGGATACTTCGTTCTTTCTTAAAAGGGGGAAATATGCATGGAAGGAGTTTCAGAGACAACACTATGAAGCAGAGACTGAAGGAAGGACAATCCAGAGACTACTTCACCTGGGAATCCTTCCCATATTCAATCATCAAATCCAGACACTATTGTGGATGCCAGCAAGTGCTGGATAGCAGGAGCCTGATATAGCTGTCTCTTCAGACAATACCCGACTAATACAGAAGTAGAGGCTCACAGCCATCCATTGGACTGAGTACAGGGTCCCCAATGAAGGAGCTAGAGAAAGGACCCAAGGAGCTGAAGAGTTTGCAGCCCCTTAGGAGGAACAACAATATGAACTAACTAGTACACTCAGAACTCCCAGGGACTAAAACACTAACCAAAGAGAACACATGGTGGGACTCATGACTCTAGCTGCATATGTAGCAGAGGATGGCCTAGTCGGTCATCAATGGGAGGATAGGCACTTGGTCCTGTGAATGTTCTATGCCCCAGTGTAGGGGAATGCTAGGGCCAGTGCCATACCCACTCGTCTACTCCAGTAATGTCTGCAGTATCAGGGTTAAAAGCCTGATCATGGACAAGAGGCGTTATGTCTTCAAAGGGAGTTTGTGTCTCCTGGTTATTCAGTCAGTTGTGGCATCCCCTAACTTAGAGGTAGCCCAGATATGTCCTTGTGAACTAGCATGCTAGGTGCCCACCAAGATATGATTTATTAATAGCTAGACAAAATTGGACATTGCTCTCTGACCTTTATCGATGTTCCAACATCTTAGCCAAACCCTGGCTTGGAATTTCATAAAGAATTTTACCCATTAAGACTAATTGCCTTCAGCATTGTGGGTAGGGCATTGAAGCTTACAGAATGGGAGATTTATCCCAGGACAAGGTCAAGTAGAATCATTCTCAGTCATGTACTGCAGCTGAACCACTCCTAGGAATTAGCAAGAAAGAGACTTGTCTCTACTAGCCCAGAAGATTAGCATAGTGAGCTTTTTACTAAGGATGGGTGGGACATTGAGCCGAATGTGTCTGTGAGAGAGAGTGTGCAGCAGTCAGCATTCTAGATTCGAACTTTGAGCCTCTGTACTCTCAGCTGCGTGCTCAGAGCCTGGGGGTGCTGCACCAGTCCAGAGGAGATGGCAGCTGCTTTAGACCCTGTGTGTTTCAGGTGGCCTCAGATGTACCTCAACTGCTGAGCTGCCAGATTTTTCATTTCTCTTTTATAATGACTGTAAAAACCTCATGCCATTTTTAAGAAATACATTTAGACTCAGCACTTCCTTGTATTGACTCCTTCTGTCACTATCCAAATTTTTTGCCCACCTCACCAGAATTCTCATCCTGCGGAATAAAAGGCCCCTGCCATGAACCCAGTCTGCAGCAGGCCAGGAAGCAGGAGAGGGTGGGTTGGTGAGCAGAGGGAGGGGGAAATAGGGGTTTTGTTCAGTGGGGAAACCAGGAATAGGGATATCATTTGAAATGTAAATAAAAAAAAATCTAATAAAAAACTCAGGAGATAGAGACAGCTAGATATCTGAGTTAGAGGCCAGCGTGATATAACCAGTCAGTTTCAGTCCAAATTGGAAAATAGGGTGAGATTTTTTCTCCAAAAATGTATGTAGTATATAGTATGTATGTATGTATGTATGTATGTATGTATGTATTTATGTATATGTATATATGTGTATATACATATGTATATATGCACATATATACATATAAAAGCAAGGTATACTTTAAGATAAAGACAGATTGTAAGTGTACAGAAAAAAATCTGTAAGAGTTGAGATCTTATTGAAAAAGTACAGTTATAAATATTTGGAAAGACATCAATGTTAATGGCCACAGAAGTAA
Source organism: Mastomys coucha (assembly GCF_008632895.1). NCBI lineage: Eukaryota > Metazoa > Chordata > Mammalia > Rodentia > Muridae > Mastomys > Mastomys coucha. The sequence continues at coordinate 65,502,984 of NW_022196898.1, read as the reverse complement.
GAACATTGAGAAAAAAATAAAAAGATTAATTGAAAAGATTTCAGAGGCAAACTGAAATAGCATATCATTGGTAATAGCACTATATTGGTTTCAACACAAAGAGAATTAAAGTATATTTATACTGGGCCTTCTTTGGTTAGTGTTATAAAATATTTAAATGTGCACAGTGGCTCTTTTAGTTTGGATAACTCAGATACAATAATTGACTATCTAGAGAAATATATGATAAAACAAAGAAATACTGTGATTCACTTTGGAGTGTGATAAGACTTTGGCAACACCTCTACAGTGAGACTCTTAAGAACAACTAATGTTCGATATACAGAATGGGGTGGGAAAGCACTCCTGACTACTAATATCATTACTCTAAGAATAAGATAGAAAAAAATCATCAAGTACAAAATGACCATTTCCTCTCTTTTGTTCCCTGTCATTTTGTTCCCTGATTTTATATTTTATATATATATATATATATATATATATCAACAGTGAATCTCTAAAGCTTTTCAGGATGACAGGTGAACATAAGAAATAGTAAGACTTCATTCTTAATCATTGTTTCTTATAGAGCTGTAGTGAACTAGACATAAAATGCATGTTACAATGTACTGTTGGGGCTTGAGAACTGGCTTAGTCAGTAATGTGCTCTTCATACAGGAAGATCTGAGTTGGGAGTTCCAGCTCTCGTTTTAAAAAGAAAATCTTTGTACAGTGATGTATGTCTAAACTACCAACACTGAGGAGGTAGAAACAGGCAGACACCTGTAGCTTATAGGCCAGACAACCTAGTAAACTTGGTCAGCCCTTCCTTTAATTATATCAAGTTTCAATATGGATAATAAAAATGATGGTGGTGGTAGTGATGGCGATGATGTTGAAGAAGAAGAAGGGAGAAGAAGAAGAAGAAGAAGAAGAAGAAGAAGAAGAAGAAGAAGAAGAAGAAGAAGAAGAAGAAGAAGAAGAAGAAGAAAATATGAGGAACTATTGAGGATCACACCCAACATTGACCTTTTACACATAGATGTACATACATATTAACACAAACACATTGGACATGTATACATTCATGTATTATACATATACACATACGCACACACATGCCTCCATATTTATCCAATAAAATTGACTCAACTAATTTCTGCATTATAAAGCTACCCTCACTTTATGTGCAAAGAAATGTATAAATGTATTAGTAAATTAATAAAATGCATTAATAAAACTACACTACTGATGTTTTCTAAGTTTCCAAATACCAATTGTGCAATGCAGCCCCTGATTTAAAACTGTTATTAATAACAGACCATTTTCTCAGCTTTGCTTGGGATATTACAATGAGAAAGTTCAAAATATGTTTCCCCTTATATGGAAAATGGAAAGCATATTCAGACTGCAAGTCACCAGCTGAACTCAGTGTTTTATAAAGTATACTAACATCTTCCCAAGTCCTTCTAACACAGTGGTTCTCAAACTGATGTTGTAGTGACCCCCAACCATAAATTTATTCATTGTTGCTTCATATCTGTAATTTTGCTAGTTATGAACTTTGATATAAATATTTTTGGAGGTAGAGGTTTTCAAAAGGGATCATGGCCGCAGTTTGAAGACCACTTTTCTAGCATCTTCTTCCAATCTCCATTTGAAAAGCTGCAACTTGAAGGTGCTGCAGCAATGCCTTCTCCAAATGATGCTGAAAACCACTCCATGCCAGTGCACTACCAGAAATAGTGACAACGTCTTTCACTGAATATTCCAGTAAAAAAATCTCAAATGGGAGCTTTCTATATAGAGGTGAAGTAGGCTCCTCCAGCACCAATTGATCTATTAGAGAAATGGAGTCTTCATAAATATGCTCAGCCAAGATGTAGTTTTCTTAATTTTACTAGAGCATATTATTTAGATCAAAAACAAATCAATAACTATTTAGGCAGACAGCTGGTCACTTTGGAGCTGTTCATGACTTTGCAAAGGTGGTTGCTCACATATAGTAAAAGCAGCCATCAAATAGATGAGCTCCACCTTGCCTTCTATTGTCACCAAGAAGCCTCATTATTAAGACTTTAGCTCATAGTCATAAAATGGAATGTGAATATCAAGAGAGAACATTGGCAGAGTTCCATGCCAAGTCAGCCAGAGCTGAAACAGTATGAATATGAAATTTGCATAAACCCTACAACATGAAGGCAAGCCAACCTCCTGTGAGGATCAACTTAATAATAACTACAGTGGATGAAAATAAAGACTCAGAAAATGAGTTCCAGTTCAGTGCTAATCAAGGATTCACTGAAGGCCTGTTGAGCTACTTGGTCCCCAAGTCTTTGAAATGTCCACTGGTAAAAATCTTATGTACCAATACTCACTATGGAAGAAGAAACATAATACAGATGATGAGAAAACACCTGTAGAAGGGCAGTTCTAAATTTGGAAAAAAATATTTATAATTAATGTTGTTCTGTTAATCCTGCATTCTTGAAAGAATCTAGACTCTAAGAAATATGCTTCCAAACCACAATGAGACATTTGTACATTTCCAGTAAGTCTCATCTAGTTGTGGTCTTCAATGGAATACTAAAACTAGTACAAGTTTTTCCTTTTCTGTTTTAATAAAAGCTATTCCATGTATAGTATCTGGGAATAGATTAAAAGATGTTCTGTCTTTACATTAACATCTTTGGAGAAATTTCTAGTATTGGATGAATCCATTTTAGTGGGGAAATCATTTGTACTATTGGGTCAAGGGATGTTTTTATCGTATGGGAGAAACTCTTATTTTCTTATCAAACAGACCTCATTAGAGACAACCTAGGCCCTAGGTCCTCTGGAAATGAGGACAGAGAAAGACTGCCCTTAAAATGTGCTGGATACCTGGAACACATATCGGTTGTAAGACACCAGTAACTTCCTCACGATCTTGGATAAAGAACTGTCCATCATCATAAAGGCCTTATCTTTTTTTTCGTGGTCTTCATTTTCTCTATTGTAGTTCTTTCCTTTTTCACATAGGAAGATTCATAGGACAGGAATCTGTAGGGGACTTTGATAAAAGTTTATGCTCTCACAAAAAATAAAATAAAAACCAGTCAATCAATCAATCAATCAAACAAACAAACAAACAAACAAACAAACAAATTCCCAGTAATTCTTGGGTCTGTGGGCTAGTGCAGAAGTAGGGGATGAATTGGAAAACACACCCAATGAAAATACCCTGAGGCTGAAAAGTGTGAAGCATCCTGGATGCTTTCAACATGACCACTGTTTTCTTCTCCTTCCTTGCTGATGACCTGTTGCCAACCAGCGGCAACAATAAGAATGGCTTATCTGGAATATGGAGTCAGGGAGAAATTGGCAAGCCATTTTTATGTTATCTTAACCACATGGAAGGCTCTTAAAAATTAGACGACATGGAGGTGTGATCATTCAGCCATCTTTCATTTAATCAACCCTTTGTTATAAGCCAACAGGTAGTAAAACCAACAGTTAGGCAAAACCCTCCCCCAAGTTTGTCAGTGTGCCGGCCCAATCAGCAGCTCCTTTAGTCTCTGTAGAGGGGGGACTTCCAATGTAACTGGAACCAGGAGAGAGGCATGGCAAATAGCAGGAGGTAGGCAGAGAGGTGTGGTTGTGAGAGGCAGACAGGGTCTGAAGAATCAGCCCTCAAGCCAGGAGGGTTACAATGACCTGTTCAACTTTCAATCTATAATATAACTACCACTTAGTACAGAAACCTTTCAGGATGGTGCTGGAAAAACACATAATGTGTTTCATACCCAGATTGTGAGTTTGGTGATAGCTTATGAAGTATTAATAGGACAAATTCAGCAGTGCTCCTTATCAACAGATGTGGTTATGTATTTCCCCAGCCTATACTAGAGGGTCCTGACCACCTTACAAGCAAATGTTCCCATTGTTCTTTTCTGAGGAGTTACATTAATGAGCTACAGGAAAAGATATATAACTGCTCCTCATTTATACCTTGCTAGGTAGCCTTAGTTTCCATATTGAGAGGTCCTATATTTTTGTCATTGGAGAATGTACTCATTCTTTTCTCTGTCTGTGATGGTTCAAATCATGTATTATAGCTTACTTTATACAGGACTTTCCTAAAAGTTCTTAGGACATTTCTCCTAATCAGAGGTTAAAGTGATTAACAGTACAAATTGATATCAATCAATACAGAAGAGAATAAGTTGCTTTCCATTTAAAGTTCCAGTAGGTTCTGGAAAGACATTTTTTGTCTGTGTAGTGTCATTTGTATATACTTTAAAGCTCAAAGCATAACTCTGACCCTACTGAGTAGGCACCATGAGCCACATCCATCCCCTGAACAGATAATTATTATGAACAAGACATTATCATCTAGAAAGCATATAGACAATGAACACATTATTTCTCTGAAAAAAAAAAAAACCCAACAACAACAACAACAAATATCAGGAACGTAGAACAGAATATACCAAATCCTTGTTGAGTTGGAATTAAAATCTAGACCATTTCCAATCCTCTGCTTTGAGTTTATCACTATCTCTGTGAGTCCAGTAGCTCAGTAGCTTAGCTTCTGTTTGCACTAGCATTTTCTAGTAACTGAGAATGTGATTTTTGTATAGTTTTTTTTTTCATCCAATCTGAAAGTGTTGTCATCCAATGTAATGGTACTCTTCACAAATGCTCATAGAAGGTAGAATCTAAAGTTATGGCATACTGCTCCTTCCATTGACGGAAGATGGTTCATACACAGAAACTATTAATCAAACCACAAGTATCATTTCATTACTGGTACTCAAAAAGTCTGAAACGAGGGTAAAATCTTATCATTTGTTTGCTGTGTTTTCCCATTTCTTTGAGATTCCAGAGGCTAGTCTTTACATAGTTACCTTCTGAGTGATACACTTTATTTCTAAGAATTGAGGATTGTATGCCCTCTGCTCAAGGGTGGCATTTCGGGTTACAGATGTGTTGAGAAAGCACTGTTTCTGCAAATTCATACTGGTGGCGGACATAAATATTTCAAGATCATATTCAGCTTGTCTTGGGGGGAAATTGTAATCTGGATCCCACAGCTGTTGCTAAGTGAACCAGTGGGGTTGTTTTTCCTTTAGCTAAACCAGTAGGGGGTTCCCAAAGCCTGTCTCTCCTCCTAGATATGCTCTGCATTTTTATTACTCGCTATAACTTCAACGACTGTGTTTGAAAATGCATGGGTTTTAAAATCCACTTATAAATTATTTATGTCTTCATCAACTAGGAATCATGCTTATTCATAGATTCTGTGAGAGAAAATAAAGAGTATTTTGATGATACTAGCTTTTTAAACTATTTTTTCAAGAGACAATGTTAAATAGGCTAACTTATCTAAATAGTATTAGAGGGTCTAGGCTGGTTTCATAAAATGCATAAAATGTGTGCAAACATGCTTCCAATGTTAGAACAGGATCCCTATTTTTACCTGCCCCACTTCTTTTGCATGACACTCCTTCAACACTTGGCTCTAGACCTTAAGGCTGACAGACCCTATCGTTGTGAGGAGTTGGGAGCTATAGAAGGCAGAACTCATCACATTTTAAGGGAGAGAATTTTCTAAAATTGGGTAGGAGACGAAGAGCAAATATTTAGTGCCAAATAACCACTATGCACCTGTTAACAAATCACTTATTTGCAGATAGTAGAGTCTCTGCAAATATTTGCCAGTTTCTTGGTATTTTTGGTTTTTGTTTTAAGGAATTCTTGAAATTTGTTTGTTCATAATGCTTTTGAATGACAAGTGACCATGGAGGTATATTAGCAATATACTGTCATATGTTATAAATATACCTGCCTGCCACTTTATTTTCCTAGGACTTTCTTTAGGAAGAGTAGACACATGAAGCTTTGCCCTAATGTGGTAGTCTCAATATAATCTGAGAGGAGACATTACACTTTTCAGCCATAGTCTTCACATTTTGACCTACTTGGTAAATAAACTTACTATTTGTGTGTGTGCATGCGTGTGTGTGTGTGTGTGTGTGTGTGTGTGTGTGTGAGTGTGTGTGTGTGTATGTCCATATGTGAGTGGAGGCCAAACGTCAATGTCAGACATCTTATTCTGTGACTTTGCAGCTTAATTTTGGAAACAGTCTTGCACCGAACCAGAAGCTTACTGATTGGCTAAATTAACTAGCCACCAAGTGTCAGGGGTCCGTCCTTCTCCACCTCCCTAATGGTAGGATCCCTAGAGCATGACATAATCCTTGGCTTTGTACATGGGTGCTGGGGATTTGAACTGAAGTCTCAATGCTTATATCACAGCACTTTTTCAAGTGAACCTTCTCCATCCGTAGTTCTGATGGCTTCTTGTTGCTAAAATGCATATTCCTTCACCCTTCTGGTAACGGCACAAGAGTGAATTCATGGTTAAAACATCCCTGTGGCCTAAAAGGTTGAATTCTATGTTTAAGTCCACAGAGTGGAGCTCATATAGAAAACGAATCATTTATTTCAGTAACAATATCTTTTCCTTGTCAAGCTCTGAATGAGTTTTATGAAGAGGATGTGGAAGAAGAGCTGGGGGAGAGTGTAGCAGTCATTATATGCTCTATAAAAGCTACAGCATTGTGGACATATGTTTCAATATCCCCAATATTTATGGTATTTTAATTCAAATTACACTGGGCTCTTATCAGCTTAATAACGGACTGAATGTAACTGCAATAGCACACACTATAACATCTTATCCAGACCATCTTATCTCTTCTCAGCCTGCAATAAGACAGGGACAGGATTCCACGAAACCTTAATCACAGGGCAGATGAACCAGCAGCAAATGGATGTTCTGCTGTGAGATGTTCTGTTCCGGAGAAACAATCAACTCAAGCTGCTTTGGAGTAATGTTTCAGATTGCGGTCTTGTAAACAGGCCTGAAAATAGCCAGGTTTTTTTCTCCACTAAGACTGTAAATTCCTGTAATTAAGAAATGCTTCAAAAATTAACCCTAAAAGAATAAGGCTTAGAGGATGGAATAGCTTTCTGTGCTGAATTACTAGTGGGAGGAACAGAGCATTCTGTTCTCAGGAGGAAGCAGGTCATTAGAGGAACCACATCTAAATGCTGTGTGTCAGAAATGAGAGGAAAATGGAGTTCCCTTCGTGCCGGAAAAACCATATAATTATCTGGGACAACAAGCATTGATACTTATTGTAGTGGGTTGCAAGGAAAATACTGAAAAACAAGACTCCTGATGTCTCTGCTCCACATCTGCCCAATTAATTTGGGGGTAATTTTATCATTTTAATCTACATGAAGCTCCTCCTGGTTTCTAAAGTACCCCAGTGTATTCCAGATGTCAAGCCTTTAATGGGGACTTTGGAGTTCAGGGTGGGTTTGAATGCATGTGTTTAATACCCACCAGGCCTCTGGACAAACCCACAAGGGAATGGTTCCTGGTTTGCAGGAGATTCAGAAGACCTCAGTAAATGTTAAGGACAACACTAGCCACTAGGAGGAGCTGGAAGCATCTCCATCCAGTGCTTTACTTCACCTGAGGCTGGTCTAGAAAAAGAAACAAATTGAAGTACAAGGAGGCCGAGGAATTAAAATTCTGGAAGACAGTACTAAGCTTCCTGTCTTGTGAGAGGTAGGACCAGTCATAGTATGCACTGCTTGAAAGGGGATGACTAGAGTCTAGGTATCACAGTGAGACAAAATAACAAATTTTTACTAAGTCTTGTTTTCTACACCATTGGCATTAAAATAACATCAGTAATTGATCTAAAGCCTTATGAAAAGAGAGACAAAATGATCCACAGTGCTTGGCTTCATACATGGGTGCTGTAAATTTGAACTGAGGTCCCTGATGCTTGCCCCACAGCACTTTATCAAGTGAGCCTTCCCCTCCCTTTTGTTCCAATTGTTCCTAAACTACGTTGCTTCACCTCCCTCTTGAATAATGACATAAGAACTCATAGTTTAAAAAACTTAGCTTCACATCTAGTATAGCATTTAAAACTGCCCCATATGTGTATGTGTGTGCATAATTGTGTGCTTTTGTGTGTAACATAAAGAAGTTCAAATTACTTACCTATCAGATTATGTGTGTGTGTGTATATGTATATGTGCATATAGGTATATGTAAATATGTACAATCTGAAATTCTTTTAGTTGAATTCTCTGTCTCTTATCATCCCCTACTGTATGCCTTCCAGGAATTAGAATTCCAATTTTGATTCTTGGACCTTGCTTTTCCTTGGAGAAGTAGTTCAGTCAAATGTTTGAAGCACAGGGCTAGAGTTATATAATCCCATCTTATAGTCCTGATTCTGACATTTAAAATGCTGTGACCTTGGTAAATTTCCTTATCTACATCATGTTCCATCTTCATACTTTCTTGGTGAGTAGAGTTCTGTTTTTCAAATACATTTTGTTTTACATGTTTGTCAGCTTCAGACATGTACACAGTCTATTGTGACCATACTCACACCCTGTATCCTCTCATCCATGGTCTGTCCTGATGGCTTCCTTCATCTCATTGGTCTCTGTTACCATATAGTTGTTAGGAACTTCTCAATTGAGTGACTGAAAGTGAGTGGATTCAGGCAAAGATTACTAGGATTGTTACAACTAATCTCAGAACACCTCATCAAAGCTTATGTGCTTTTTCTTCTCTTAATTTCAAAGGTTTGGGAGTCCCTTATTAAGAAAAATTTCTCCCATGGGAAAATGCATTTAATATTTCCCCTGAATTTAATATTTTCTCTTTTATTCTGATAATCAGCCAACCCCAGTCACTTAATTCTATAATATCCATTGTACACACATTATCTTTATTACTTTGTTATAAAGCCTTACTATGGTGGCACACAAAAGAATACACTACACACACACACACACACACACACACACAAACACACACACCACACCATGATAGCATACCAAATATGAAGATATGCTAGATTTATCACTGTGAGAAAAACTTTTAGCATTTATTTCCTCATCATTCACTTGGGAATAAAATATATCTATAATTAATGTCAGTTTGCTTTTTATTGTTTTTGATTTTGATACAGGATTTTGCATTACCCAGTCTACTCTCGAAGTGAATATGCAGTTTCAGATGACCTCAGACTTCTAAATATAGGCCTCTGCCACCAAAATGAGCCTATTCGGGGAAGGCACATTGACTAGTATAAGTACTGCTTTCAGGATGTGGTGGATCTTCAGAAAGGCACGAACCTATCCCCTAATGTAACCCCTTTCTTCCTTCCTACCTCCACCATGGTCCCTTTGATTTTGCCCATCCTTCGTATCACCACATTCTGTATTATGAGAGCCAAGCTCTGAATATATAAAATATCAGACAGATATGACACATAAATCAATGTTCTCTGCATAGAATGCCTTAGTATTTTTCACTGTTGATAGAGACATCCATCCATTGCCAGATGCACCGATTAAAATCAAACATGAAGGTACTGTCATGCTAAGAATGAAAACCATGGCTCATTATAGATGATAAAAGTCCAGGAGATGGTCGGCAGCCAGCGGGAAGGTGTCTGACCATCTGTAGAAAAAGACTCCAGGACAGCTGCCGTGCACTGAAGGTTCAGTGCCATTTGATGCTGCCTTCTTCCTGGACATCCTTTCCTAGGTGCTTTCTCTTATAGTTTGGCATCTGCTCATTTGAAATGAAATTTTGTGCAAAAATTGAAAAACAAAACAAAACAAAACAAAAACAAAGAATAAAACAAAGCAAAAGAAAAAAAAACCCTCCTATCTCTTCTGGAAGATCAGAGCATTTTGTCAGCAGGTGGCAAACACCCTGAAACTGGGCAGTTGACAGGCAGCCGCCTGAAGTCCACAGTGAAAGCTAAAGGAGAAAGCTGATTAGCCAGCATTGCTAAGTGAGAAAAAGACAGTACCACTTAACTCTAAGGCACTGGCTCTCAACCTTCCTAATATTGGGACCCCTTAACACAGTTGTAGTCACCTACAACTATAAAAAATGTTGTTGCTACTTCATGACTATAATTTTGCTAATTTCATAACATAAATTTGTTATGATTCCTAATGTAAATATCTGTGGTCTTCTATGGTCTTAGGTGACTCCTGTAAAAGGATCATTCAAACCTTGCAAAAGGGTCACGACCCACAAGTTGACAGTCATCATTTTCTGGGCTTCACAAATAGAAGATGATCAACTATTATTTATAAGATGAATTAACTTTTCACCTTAAGATTTTAGCTGAAACCAATTCATTTGGAAAATTGGTTTGCTGGAAGATAGGTAAATAGCCGAGGCTGGAAATAAAATTTTCTTAAACTGACATGAGAATAATTCGGAGAGAACTCTGAAAACCTAGTTTTTATTCACCTTGTTCATTTTCCTAAAGGTTTGTCACTGCTGATATAACTGTGGGTCACATCTGCTTGTGTGTGGGCAAATACAGAGTAAATGAAACATAATGCAATAAAATATATTCTCTACTGTTTAAAATAGTAATAATTATCAACTATGTTGCAGGTTATTGGGATACAAGTAAATGAGACATGGAGTCAATTTCCAAGGGCTTTTCCATCCACAGAAATACTGGGAGTTAATAAATAGGAATTAAATATTAACAATTCTCTGATGAGAGAAGAAAGTGAGTGCCCTATACAAAGGGAAGGAGTGAGTTTTCATCTTAAGTTCTTTGAAGAAATATCAGTGTAGAGCTTGTAACACACTGAATGAATTTGAAAATATAAATAATGGGATAGGAGTGTAGTTCATTATTTATATAGTATGCACAGAGTCCTGGAAGATTTAGAATCGAGAGAGAGAGAGAGAGGGAGAGAGAGAGAGAGAGAGAGAGAGAGAGAGAGAGAGAGAGAGACAGAGACAGAGACAGAGACAGAGAGAGACAGAGAGAGACAGAGAGAGACAGAGAGAGAGACAGAGAGAGACAGAGAGAGACAGAGACAGAGAGACAGAGAGACAGAGAGACAGAGACAGAGAGACAGAGAGACAGAGAATCAGAAACAGAGACAGAGAAATACATAGATATGGGGGGGGGGAGGGAGGAAGGAGGCAAGGGAAGAAGAGAGGGAAGAAGGTGTACTGGCTAGTTTTGTGTGCCAGCTAGACACAGGTTGCAGTTATCACAGAGAAGGGAGTTTCAGTTGGGGAAATGCCTCCATGAGACCCAGCTGTGGGGCATTTTCTCAATTAGTGATCAAGAGGATAGGGCCCCTTGTAGGTGGTGCCATCTCTGGGCTGGAAGTCTTGTGTTCTATAAGAGAGCAGGCTAAGCAAGCCAGGGGAAGCAAGCCAGTAAGGAACATCACTCCATGGCCTCTGCATCAGCTCCTGCTTTCTGACCTGCTTGAGTTCCAGTCCTGACTTCCTTTGTGGTAAACAGCAATGTGGAAGTAAGCTCAATAAACCCTTTCCATCCCAACTTGCTTCATGGTCATGTTTGTGCAGGAATAGAAACCCTGACTAAGACAGAAGGGGAATAAAGAAGGGAGGAAAGAGGTAGAAAGAACAGAAAGAAGGATAGATAATTGCCTAGATTTTCTGTATAATTTTTAACTTGAAAGACTGGAAGATGTGATTAAGTTGTAAAGTAGAACTCTCCAAAAATATGTCTAATATCTACTCCTGAAAGGATGACAAAAGCCCTTATGCTGAAGAATTTGGTCAAGAAGACTATACAGTGGGAGGGGAGTCCCTGAGACTCCACAAAAAAGGAACAGGCATTGATGAAGCCCTATGAAGCACAGGATGGCTTACAAGAAATGCGAGGCCATATCTTCATTTGCACATTTGACAAATGCATGGATTTCTTTTGTCAAATGCCATCGTCTTTTGCCTAAGGCTATCCCTAGTTCCTTCTCCCTGGTCTTATGTGCCTGTCACACACCTCCACATTCCATCAAACATTCCAACTGAAAGAATGTCACATTTTCCTCATTTTGTTCTTTTCCTTTTGTGGAAAGAAACATATCATTCATTTCTAATCAACCATCTTCCTTTTTGAAGCTGTGTAATCCCCATTTGTGAAAAATTATCCTGGAAATCTTGTGTTTTTCATGGGAATTATGACTATATTGTTTACTTTCCTCCTCAACAAATACTCTAAGGTAATTGTTACTCACCTTAAAGCTAGAGATATTGTCTAAGCAAAACGAGACTTGAATTATAAATTTGTGATAAGCATTTAGATAAAAGTACATCCTGATAGTAAGCAATCATAATTTTATGCTTATTTTTATTGGAGAAGATATTTAAAATATTGTCTTATGGTATCTAATGTTGCAAATGCTTTTATGTTGGGAAATATTACCCTTTCTTATCATGTTAATCAGCTTGTTTTATAAATACATTTTCTAAACCTTTCTAGTGGAGTTTTATATTAAATGATATTAAAATACTGAGATGGAAAAAGAGAATAGGGAAATTTCTGAACTGTGACTCCATAATGCTCTTGTTTGTCATTCAATAGAATCCTTGCCTTTGGTGTTCCAGTAACTACGTGGTAATCAATTCATAGAGTAAGACTACAAACAAATCTAATTGTAACAATTGCTTTTTATTGTCAACTGATAATGAAGAACTTTCATTTCTAACTATTGGTTTAGCCTTCTGCCCAAATTAATTCTTACAGTAAAAGAGACTTGGGTTATTAGATTGGGAGTTGCCATGTTCCTTGGCATACAGTCAGAGAACCGAAAGCAGAAATCTTTGAGGATTAGTTTTACTGATCCAAAATAAGGGCTTATGGAGGTGTTTTCCAACTGGTCTCACCTTTCCAGTGGGTAGTGATACAAGTGTCATATTTCATCGAAGTGTTGAAGAATTGCTACAAGACACAGTCTCTGAATTCCATATCGCCATGTTCGTGAAGACACTCCCACTGTTCTTAACACTCTTTCTGAAAGGTTTTCATCACCCTGTATTGGAAGACACCTCTTGTCACTTCCCCAGCACTGAACATAGATATTACCACCCACTGACAGGAGTGTAAGATTTTGAGGCCAGATATACAGATCTTTGTAAATAAACTTCAAAATTACATTGCACCCTCTTTTCACTACAATTCACATTGCACTGAAAATCAACCCATATCCATTCCTGCTGTAAGACTTCCAGGTCTCATCCATTAAAACATCTGCCTCAAATCAAGTATGGCACCATTTAGACGAGGAGGAGGCTTTTCTGGAATCGTTCCACAAGTGTGTCTTTTTTCTACAGTCCTTCCTCGTTTAAAGAGCCAAGGACCCACAGATACAAATTCCCTGTGTCTTACAGGTTCCCTCTTCAATATACAATCCTAGAACCGGATAAGAAAACTGCTAACATCAATGGGGAGAAGAGGTCCTTGGTCCTGAGAAGGTTTGATGCCCCAGTGTAGGAGAAGGCCAGGGTGGGGTTATGGGAGAGGGTAGGTAGGTGGGTGGGTGTTGGAGCACCGTCATAGAGGTAGGGAGAGAGGGGTTGGGATAGGGGCTTTCCTGAGGGGAAACCAGAAGAGGGAACAACATTTGAAATGTAAATAAAGATAATATCCAATAAAAAAACAACAAAAAGAAAAAAAAAGAAAAAAGAAAAAATGAAAACTGCTAAAATCTTAAGGGACATGATAGATGCATACTTGTTGCTTGTTTCTCACAATTCTGAAATCAAGGGAGGAACAGTTTGTCAATTCCTTGTCAGCCTCAGGTTGTAGTCTGTCCTCTGACCTCTTCCTTTTACAGAAGAATAGGTCTGTGGTCCCAGGAAAATTCCCCAGACTGCTTTATATATGGTCAAGTCTTAGGTGCAATGTCTTCTTGTGCTTTATATAATCTCTGTCTCTTTCCATCTATAAGGGCTAATTGAGCCAGAATGATTTTCTTAAAACTTGTGACACATTTTCCTGTGAGGTTTGTTTTTTATTGTTTGTTTGTTTTTTTGTTCTTTTGTTTTTTTTTTTTTTTTTTTTTTCGAGACAGGTTTTCTCTGTATAGCTCTGGCTGTCCTGGAACTCATTCTATAGACCAGACTGGTTTTGAACTCAGAAATCTACCTGCCTCTGCCTCCCAAGTGCTGGGACTAAGGCATGCGCCACCACTGCCTGGCTTCCTGTGAGTCTTATGTAGGTTCACTCTAATACACAAGTATGAGTATCACTAAGATTGATCCTGTTCTCTCTTCAGCTCCATGACAGACAGTCAAAGGACAAAGGCTTCTAACATTCTACAAGTCCTGTGTTAGGAACTGAGAATCTGCAACACATTTTCTTAAGAATTTGATGTGTATTTTCTTTAAGAGTATTTATTTCTGTAGCACTGTACTAAAACTTTCTGAAATCCCAACAATGAACTTTACCAGGATTTGAACCTTGGCATTACATTTTAATACAAAAAAAAAAAATCACTTGCCATCTGCAGAAACTGGGGATGAGAAATGATTTTGTGTTCAAGTCTAGTAAGTCTTGATTCCTGACAAAGAAGACGCCAGGAAGCAATTTCAATGTTATGCCTGGAATTCTTGGTTGAAACATTACATCCAGGAAGCCCATTTTCACATTTTAGTGGGTAACAGTGTTGCCAAAATTTCAATCTCTGCCTAACAGCAAACACATGGCTATAGCCCCCATAAACTCTATCATTACTGCTTTTCCTTAAGTCGTCACTGCTAAGCTGTGGGTTGTGGAGACACTATTAGCAACCTCATAGAGTTGGTTCAAGATTTATCTAACAGACTTAAGCTCCATGCAGCTTCAGAGACTTCTGAGTGGTTTGAATTCAGAGAGGACCATTTATAGCTATCAACCGATAGCACAGATATCCATTGCTTCCTACCAAATTACGTACATCATGGAGTTTAAAAAAACCAAACATTTATTTTGTTCATAATTATGAAATGTGGGAAGAGATAACTTATTTTTTTTCTGCAGGTTGTACCATATGGAACCATTGTTTTGTGATGTTTTACTCAATGCGTCTGAAGTTCAGAGTCCAGAGTTGTGGGCTTGTGACTTCAGATTTTCTTCAGAGGGGTCTTGGCACATCCTTCATGGACTTCCTCATAGCATGCTTGCTATGCTCAAAGACAACAGAATTCCTAGAAAGTGGGTGACAATGGGCAGTGGTTTGGAATCTGAACTCAGATGTCACGTGCCATCACTTCTGCTAAAATCATTGGATGAAAATTCTCAAGTTCAAATAATAGACTGTCAGACATTGTTACAGCTGCATTTGGATAAACCACCCTGCTCTGGATAATATTTTTTACAAAAGCTACCTGTTTATAAGTCATTTATGAACCACTTTAATATATATAACCTACTTTTTCAAAACCTTCCTTTTGGAATTTTTTATTGATATGTTTATATGCTTTGTATATTGAAATTATTAACTTGCTGCTTATCATTTTTTAAAGATGTTACATTATGGGCAGTTTATTCATTCAATAAACACTTATTGAAAACCTGATAAGAATTTTGAAGAAAGCAATGTATAAGACAGATACATGTACATATGCAGCCCATATGCCAGAGGATGAATCGAAGCAAAGAGGCAAACAGATGAACAAAAAATTCATCAACAACAACAAAACACCAAACAAACAAAAGAAATTCTGTTTTGTCAATGAAAAAATGGAATTTTTTATCATGTTCATTTTGAATAAAATAGAAATATATAAAGGTTTGTATTCTATATTATGAAAGATAATATTGCCAATACTTCCACTTTAAAGAACTGCTCTGTTCTTTAAAACTCCTGGGTATGCCAGGCTGTGAGCTGGGGCTTCACTTTACAGAGACTTCAGACCCTTTCAGCACTTGTTTGCTGTACATGTGAAATTTTATAATTTGTGAATTAAAATAAGAATACTATACTTACCCAATGCTATAAGGAACAACTTTATTCTACTGAGCTATCTAAAGAGAGAATTTTCTAAGAGTACGTGATTAACATACTTGGTTTTGCAAAGATTAGACAGTGCCTGGTATTCAGTATTTGTTTAATAGATAGTTACCTTTCTCTTTCAATACTGGCAGTATTTATTTGGCTTTCCCAAGAGATGAGGTGTCTAGGAGAATTTTGAGACTGTTGTCCACAAAGTAGAATGGAATACCGGAAAAGGAGAAACTACTTTCGTGGTGCTACTTGAGAGTTCAAAGTGGACAAGTAAGACATTATTCACTGATGCTCTATCAAGTGCTATATGTGACTGTGATGACCACTCTAGAGGGCAACATTTAGGAGTGGAGCCAAGAAGGATCTCCTGAAGTGACTTATTAAATGAAAACGAAAGTAAAAGAGACACTATGCTGATGAGAAAGCAGAAACAAAGCAAGGAGAAAGATATCCATTGATGGAAGAAAAACCAATTCTCTGAAATATTTTAAAATTATATGAAATCAACGAAGGCTATCATGGTTTTAAAAGTATCACATAACAGAATTAAGAGCTATAAAATACTTAATATTTAATTTGACAGGAATATGTGACCAAGGACATTTCTGATTCAAAAGTAATAAACTTCAGTTAGGAATTATCTTGCTACAAACAACTTCTTAAAATGAAATAGAAAAAAGTGATAGTTTACTGATGTTAAATACAAGAATTCTAACAAAGGGAAACACCAAATGCAATGAAAATTCTTCCTCCCTTCCTCCCTCCTTCCCTTTCTTCCAACATTCCATTCCCTTTCTTCCTTCCCTTCATTTCTTCCTCCCACTCAATAAAATGTATTAAGGTTCTAAAACCTGTTCACTTCAATTGTGAGAAACTAGGAAGACTAAAATGTTGAAATCCTGTTAGGTAACTCATTTTTCTTTCCTTCCTTTGTCTTCATAATAATGTATAATACAAAGAGTGCTAACATAGTTGACCCAACACTCACATTGCCTTCCATAACTGTCCATTTACTATTTTTTAATGCCATCCTGGAATCTCTAATGCTAATGGTTTTCTTGTGATGGTTGTCTGTCACTTAATATCTATTTGACCTTTAGAAGCAACAGATATACTTTTATATGAGCCACAAGCCGCCATGAGTTCATTTCTATTCAGTATGGATTTCCCTGTGAATGATAATAAAATTATCTTAACAAACATACAGAGTGAAATGAAATGTCAAATTTTAGTACGTACTTTCTCTCCATCTGCCAGAGTGATTTTAAATGCCATCTTTAAAAAGTAAAGAGGTGCCAGTGGGACTTGCAGCGGGACTTGCACACTGCACAGGGCCTGCTGAGATGTGTGGATTTTCAGTTCTGCACACCAGCTCAGAGGACCTCTACTCTGGTCTGGCAGCGCCTTTAGACTGCATATGGTAGTAATCCCTGGTCCATCTGTGTCTTTTCTCTGCCTGGGATAAGCTGTTCAGCTGCTATGGTTGAACAGTTTGTTATGTCCTTCTTCTTTGAAAAGTTTCTTGAATTTTGCATTCTGCTACCTTGTTGGCAGACATTCCACTTCTTCTCAAGAGAATGCTGCCTCGCCTCTCTTCTTCCTGTGTTGTTGTGCTTCTTCATTTTGAGCCAGTAGTTGCATCACAGATTTGGGATACGGTGGCAATTGTTTGATGAAATGTGGACATATGTGAGCTAGAATGAAGACAAGTTTATTCTTTTATCATTCATTTTTAAAATTTATTTTATGAAATATATTTTAGGTCATATTTTCCCCTCCTCCAGCTCCTCCCAGATTCATCTTCACTGTATTTACTTTCTATTATTTCTCTCTAAAACACACACACACACACACACACACACACACACACAAACCAACAGGAGGAAAAAAAAATCTGGAATCAGATTTGTGTTAGCATAAGGCCTGCCATGGGGTATGGTTAATATACTCAATGCCACTCCACGGAAGAAAACTGATTTCCCCTTCCTCAACAGCTGTCAATTGTAAATAACATTTGAGAATAATTGCAAGTAACTTTCCTGAACAAGTCAATCATTCTGATGTGGGATATCAGCAATGCATCGATCATAAGTTGAGTACTTCAGTCAGATAGCTTGGTAGTTATTTTTTTTTCATATCACTCATTAATAATTGCTTAATGTGTATTTCCTCCACATTTTTGTCCATATACTCCCATTAGTATCTAATATTTAAGAAGGCATGGAATCTGCTAATCTGCTTCTTTGATCCAGAGATACTTCTAGAGGTTTAGATGGTAGAAAGTCCCCAATAAAGAACTTTTGAATAATTGAATCAATGTCACCTTGCTGCTGACTGATACCTCCTATATACTTTAAAGTGTATCTTGGTAAAAAATCAATAAAATGATGTAGACGCTTGAGTAAGAATGGCCCCCATGGACTCATGGATTTGAATGTTTGGCTCATAGTGAGTGGCACTATTAAGAGATGTGGCCTTATAGGAGTGGGTGTGGCCTTATTGGAAGAAGCATGTCACTATGGAGACAGACTCTTCCTTCTTTGAGGTAGGTCTTTTGTGGCACATGGTCTCCTTCTGCTGCCCTTCAGCTTAGGATGTAGAACTCTCAGCCTTACATCTGCACCTTGTCTGCCGGAATGCTGCCATGCTCCTTGCCATTGTGATGATGATGGACTAAACTTCTGAAACTGTATGCCAACCCCAATTAAATGGTTTTTTTTTTATGAGAGTTTTCTGTAGTCATGGTGTCTCTGTGGTCATGGTGTCTGTACGTCATGGTGTCTCTGTAATCATGATGTTTCTGTGGTCAGAGTGTCTCTCCACAGCAATGGAAACCCTATCTAAGGCAACTGTATGAAAACAGTTCCCACATTCCTAAGATTTATTTAGACTTGTCAATACAAATTTTCCTGAGTAGATTTTATGTTACCACTGTAACATGCAGGTAGTTTAATCCATGAACAAATCACAAGTGTGCACTATTTCACCTACCACAGAAAGACAAGTCCAGTTCCAGAAGGGAGCACCCAATTTCACCTGAGTTTGAGGCAGCAAGGCATGAGATCCCATGTCTACATTTCAAATTTGGTAAGTGAAAAATCCAAAATATAGTGTCAGAGGCCCAAAGAAGTATTAGTATGGATGTAGGGACAGAAATATTGAAAGAGAAAGTATGTGCCAAGAAAATCCTGCATCAGGAGCTCTGAGAACAGAAGAAAGAAGGACTGAAAGAACACTTGAGAAGATAAGCAAATTTTGGTTTCGAGAAGGCATGAAACGAACATTAATTTAGTGTTCACAACAGAGAGCAAGAAGTGGTCTATGGAGAAGGCTGGGTGAGTCAAAGCACTTGTCACACAGTGTGAGGACCCAAGTCTGGATCCCCAGCACCCTCATAAATGCCAAGTAAGTTTGATAACTTGACTGTATACCAGCCTTCAGAGATAGAGACAGGGTATCTCTGGATCGAGCTGCCTTGCTAGACTAACACAATCAGAACAATTGGTGAGCTACAGGGTCCAGAGAAAGAGACCATGCCTGAGTATGTATATTGAAGAGCAAGCAAGGACAGTACTGAATATCAAATATCAAACTCTAGCTTCTCTAAGGGCTTGTGTGTGTGTTTG
Source organism: Mastomys coucha (assembly GCF_008632895.1). NCBI lineage: Eukaryota > Metazoa > Chordata > Mammalia > Rodentia > Muridae > Mastomys > Mastomys coucha. Next base: position 65,483,506 of record NW_022196898.1, on the reverse strand, counting down.
TGTGCGTGTGTGTGTGTGTGTGTGTATGTACATGTATGTATGTGCATGCACACACCCAAATAGAGAGGTAGGGTAATATGTATTTGTTTGCTGCCATTGGAATGTATTGGCAATTTGTGTCATCACTGTGATGACATATAAAAGCAGAGGAAAGGAGGAGACATTTCCTATGCCCCACGGTTCAAGTCTCATCATCTATCAGCTGGGAAAGAAACAATGGTGAGAGAAGCTTCAGCTTGTGTAATGGGAGGCCACCAGCTTGATCTTCCCATATTGATCTTGGCCAATCAGTAAATGAAGGTTTCATATGCCATATCTCATAAGCCTTGCCCTAAAGCTGTATGTCTGCCTCCCAAGCTCCATGTCTAAAAGGCTCCAACACCTTCCAAAACAGCATGGCCAACTAGGGCCCAACTCTTCAAATACATGAGCATGCAAGGGAAATTTCATATCCAAACTATACAAGAAGCATTAATGGGGCTTCCCCTTGGGCCTTGGAGAGAACTATTCATCCTTGTAAAAAAAAAAAAAAAAAAAAAAAAAGCTTCCTCCAGAGAAATGTGGCTTTCTTTTGGACACTCTTCCAACCCCTGTCAGGCATACAATGCTACCTGTGACACTCTTATAGGGTTCAAATAAGAGCCAAATTTGCCATTGTGTAGTGCTGATTTTGCAATAATTTAAACTACAAACATTTCTGCCTTGATGACCTTTGTGTAGACTGACAGAACAAATCTTGTTACTTTTACACATGACTAAGTTCTCAAAATTCTACCACATTGTCAGCATTTCCTGTTTGGTGAGAGAAATTAACTCCAGTGATTATATCAAGCAGACCCTGATGACTCCAGTGTTACCATGATCCAGTGTCTCATGATCCACTGAGGATGGTGAGAGCCTATTTAATTCTAAACAGCTTAGAATTCCTTGCTGTAATTTACATAATTTTTCTGAAACATGAAAATTTCAAGATTAACTTACTAGAAAAGAGAGGAAAGAGAGATTGAGAGAGGAGGCAGGAGAGAGAGAAAGGAGAGAGAGAGAGAGAGAGAGAGAGAGAGA